>NW_009614333.1:0-8148 GCF_000690535.1 Cariama cristata | reverse complement strand
CCATTCTATGGTTCTGTAATCAAATTTTAAAAATACTTAGCGGTTTTCAAAAAGATCACATTAATTACTTCTGTTGGTCAATCTCAGGAATGACTTCCTTAACGATTGGAAATTACACAATAAAATTTTAGATCTGAGGCATATTGAATATTACTGGATATATTTACATGTTTTCCCTCATTTTTATAAATTATCTCCAACCCATCCATCGGGAAAGGGTAATCAGTATAATTCTGTATGCCAGCAAAATAAGTGATTCCACTGTCCCCAAAATACTTCCACTTTTAAAATTAAATGTGTGACCTCTCAAGCATAGTCAATTAGCTAGTTTATATTCAAGAACCAATAGAGATTAGAAAAATCACATATATATTCTTAATAGAAATACAAAGAATTACACTTTGAAGCACACATTAGGATATTCAACAAAAATACAAAATAACTAGAAAAGTAAAATTAATAAATCCATTTCAATCTAAACTCTGGTTTCATAAAATACTTGAAGTGCATAAAATTAACATCATAAAGTTAAAACTGTTAAGTACTGTCCTACTTAAAGAGGACCACTGAAATATGTCATTTTTCCCACAGTGCCTTGTAAACTATTTGTGTTTGCTCTTGAATATGTAAAATTCACTTAGAAGGCGATGTTACACCATTCCCAATTGTTACACTCCTCACATTTCTCCCTCCCTAATCCTGTTCTTTGAATTAAAGGAAGAAAAAAAAAAAAAAAAAAAAGAAAAATCTGCTGAACACTAATTATTTAACCTTACCTCCTACCTACTTTCTCTCTTTATTCTGAGGTTTCTTAAGGGCTATAATGAGCTGTCCCCACACAAACAGGCCAAATTAGTGGATAATTACTGCTGGGTCTGTGAATGTTCTCACTCCTCCTTTCTTACAGTTTCACAACATTACCAGAATGGTCTGTCACCTCCCTACCAATTAGGCACAATTACTACTTTATAACATTAGTGGTGGCAGGCTTATTATGTTGGAGGATATGTAAAAGTAAGGGAGGGTTGGGGTGAGTGGGCAGTGATTCAGGCCAGGGGAGGTCATTATCACATTGATAACTTGTACAGTCCTAGCTTTATTTTTATTTTTGAGGACAAAAGCTGTATATACAGTTAGAAAGGGAAAAATGAAGCATTTTTTTGGTCTAGTTTTGTTTTGTTTTGTTTTGTTTTGTTTTTTCTTTTAAGTAAATAAACCAGCATCAGTTTTTGTGCCTCCAGGTTTTCCAGGTGGTGGCGCTAATGCTTGCCCGAATTTGTTTCTTCTTTTCCCAAAAAGATGTCTTTTTGGCTGACAGAAAAGGATCTGTTTGTCTGGCTTTATCAGGCTGAAGTAGATATATTAACTATGTCATGTCAAAGGGAGTTACACTGACCTCAGAGTGCACCAAAACATTCTCTTCCAATCTGTATTTAAACAAGGGAGTTCAGGTCAAGATAAATCCATGTTAAACGCTCAGAGGAGGATAACTTCTAATCTTTTATAAACAGTGTTATGTATGTAGCTAATTTCTGCCTTTGTTGAAAAAAACCCACCAACCCCCCCAAAAACCTGCCACCATGCCCTGGGATTTCCTTTTCTACACTTTACCTTTTAAATGGCAGATAAAAGGTAATTTGTAATATTATCTGGTTTACCACATATGTTTCTGAGAGTGAAATGACTCTCAGAGACTTAAGAGGACATCATAGTTTATTTAGTGGCCTTGAATATATAGTCTTCAGTTATTTGCTTTAGAAAATCATCTATGAACCCACTTCTCCTCTCCTCCTCTTAGAGTTTCTAAGTTCTTTTTCTGGTGATTCTAGCAGTATTTACAGAGAATGATGGAGAAATTACAACTTTTTGGATACTAAGCATTGGGCAGACTCATTTAATTTAAAAACACTATGGAGAATGTTGCAAAACTCTATAACAATATTGGAACTGAGCAATCCTTTTCTATGCAGGTGCGATAATCTTACAGAAAGTTGTCACCATTTGGTAATGAACACAATCTGATAAACTTGCAGTCTTATTTCTGGTTTACAGAAACCCACCCATCTTTTTCATGGAACATACTCAATTTTTATTTTTTTTTTCAGAAGAAATTATTAATTATTAAGTTATAACTGAATATGAGTGGCATTGTCATGCATCTAATTAATTTGAGGGCTATTACTAGGTAGTGGAGTAGGCAGTCTCAAGTGTCTGTTAGACATTTTGCTTGCATACCATCCTGCAGCACTGAAATTGCAAAGGATCTGTGAGAGTAGCCTTGTCTCACTGTGCAAACTGACCTGAAACAAACAGGGAAAAGTTCATCTGCTGCTCCCTGTTTTAAACTCGTTAATTGCTATTTTTATTATGGGTACATTTTGGGTACCAATATCATTTACGGAAACTACTGCTTCTAATTGCTGTTGGGTTACTCTCTGGCTACACTGGTTCTTGGTAAGTTGGATTTTTTCCATAGAAAAAAGAGGAAAAAGGTTTAAGCGGGGAAGAGAACTGGGCAGAGTAAAAGACAGCTGGAGAATATGGTGTCCTCTTCAAACACATTTTGTATAACACCATGAGAATATCCTTGTATGGCATATTCTCCATCTGTGTGCATCAAGTGTCAAAGTATCTCAGATATTTCTTCTGAAGTAGAAAATTGTGGACCGATCTGTTTATGCTCACAATGGCCTCTTGTTTGTTTACCTGCCTCCAGTTTTAAGTGTTAGTGAAAGGAAATATCCCAAAGTGGTTTTACATTACCAGACTATACTGATTCAATTGTTTGAAATCCAGCCCTTTTTTCTTCCAGTGGGAAAATGTTAAAAGTTGAAGCATAGCAATGGTATAATCCTTGGGAAGGTGATGTACAGTTCCTTCGGGTGGCTAAGTGGAAAGTCTTATGAGCTCATTAGATAATTTTTCTCCAGCTTTCTCTTACAAGTCACTGATGGATGCATGTTTGCTTACACTGTGTTACTTGATGGAGTGCCACCAAGTGTATATGTGGGAGAGGATTTGTATTACATAGAAGTCAATGGCACACTCATTTCTACAACTCCCAGATCTTACTTGTTGATTCAGCATCAAAAATTTTTCTTCTGAAAGGACTGTGCAACTAGTAATATAACTGTGCAGCAAGTCATAAGCTTAAGAGAGAAGGGAAAAAATAGAAGTAAAGTTATACGTTATTTCAGCTGTATATCACATAATGTTGACAGCTCAGGATATGCAAATAAATAATTTTGTTCAAGTTTTTGTAGGGGCTTACGACAATAGTTATCAAGTTTGAACCTTCCCACTGTTCTTCAGGGCTCTAGTTTATTAAGCCAAACCAACTTCTTATTTTAAAGTATGAATAATAGTCCAAGGATACGGTAGGTTGACAACCCCAGGGACTATAAAATCTAGATTTCTCTGAGGACAGAGAGTCAGCACCTGACATATTGACTAGGCAAAATTCCTTAAACCCACTCTGATGTTCTTGAACTTCAGCTGTGAAGAGCACTATGCCGTAGTAGTTAGTGTGCTGTTTAGTAGAAGTAAGCAATTGGAAGTGAAAAAGAGATGAGGAAAGGTTTCATCAGGATCTTCAATATTTGTGAGAACTTTGTCCCTGCGGATCTACCAAACCTGCAAGATCACCATGTAAAGGGACATTTTATGACGTGCATTTTGGCCTGATCCCATGATCTATCAGGAGGCACTAGTATATGGCAAAAATCAGTTGGGAAAGAACATTAATTACAAAGGAAATATTTCAAAAAGATAGCACACTTTTAGCTCATTTTCCGGTGTGCCCACATACACCGCCTATTTACTTTTTTCCACTGCTTTAGTAGGAACAAGAGGTAATTACACAAGACACTTCGGAAACTAAGTGGTGTGAAACTAACAGGAAACAAGGAGAGCTCAACCACCAGTTTCAGTTCTGTAACTAATTTCTTGGAGGGTAGATGCCAGGCGTGGGAAAGCACTGCAGAAAAAAAAAATAATCTGATTAAAATCTTGCCTTCTATGTGCCATCTTATTCTCTGCCAGTCCATGCAGCAAGACAAAGAACTTAATTCCATTGTTTCTTTTGTGATGCTGTGATTATACTAAAAAAATGTGAGTGACCCTTCACTTTGACTTTTCCTAAGATCTGACAGCAAAGTCAGCTTAACTCTGGAAACATCTGGGAAAACACTTTTTCTGTGGTAGATTTTTGGTGGAAAGCTTGCACTGAGATCCTGACAGAGTAATGTGTAAAAGCTCTGCCCACCCCTTTATGGTCTCATGTTTGTGATCAGGTATTTTGGGGTATTTTGGTGTATTTCAGACATCAGGCTAAATCTTAGAGAAGTCAGAAATGAAATAGGAAAAAGTGATGAACCGGTTGTGTGCAGAATCAAAACTGCCTCTGTTTCTCTACTTGAACTGAAGGAAAATAGTAGTTATGGATGAACAGCAATACCTGAAATGCTTGTACTTATCTAAGAGGTATATGTAAAACTTTTCAGACTGGAAATGTTCTAAGAACAGGTCTTCTCATGAGATTTTAGCAGTACCTGGACTTCAACTATCAGTCAGAAGTAATAGGACTCATGATCATGCTTGTGTAGTAATTCCATTTCTGGTTTTCAACAAGAAAAAATAAAGTTTTGAAATTTGCTGATAAAAATTTTAACAGTGAAAAAACATTGCTTCATTTCTACATTTAGCATATGAACTCTTGCTATTTGTTACAGTACTGAGATAACTTGTCTTTCTACTGAATTGATCTGTTTTTTTCCAGAAGTATCCAAAATTCCAGAGGCAGTCTGCAAATCTCATAGGTTCCCGTAGGGTGGGTTTTGTTGTCATTGTTTAAGATCTATCAGGGGAGAGTCAGCTTTTGAGGTTTGTAATAAACGATTGTCTCTCATAAATAAAACTAACGACTGTTTTGGTACAGATTCAGGAAGACTAGCATCTTCAGACAAACTGCTGATAGAATTAATGTGAATGTTGGCAGACATGTCCTTTATTTTTTGTCTGCACAAAAGAAACTGCACCAACTAGTTTAGAGACAAATTTTACTGAATACATGCAACATCCCTGTATACATATGAACACCTTATTATTGCTATGCATGAAGGATGTCCTGGTTGAGTGAGTTCATAAGAAATTACAACCCAGGTATTCCTACAGGTGTCAAGAAGATCCACATATAGATATTGACAGCAGACAAGTCTGTGAAGGTCTGGAGACTTGTAAAGGTTTTTCTGCAAATTTTTTATATATTATAGATGCAGAATAGTTATCTCAGCAAAGAGTCTTGGTGGAAATAAGCTCTCCAAATCTTTTAACCCTGTCTTTCTTCTCAGTGGTTGGAGAAGATCAAGACCATCCCATGATCCATCTCAGCCAGTTTACCTTACTGCAAAACTGCAGCATAGCTCTCTACTTGGACTTTATAAGTTGTTTATACACAAATGGTTGTTATAGCTTTAAAGACAAAGCCAAAAAGATTAAGTGTTGAAGTAACATAACCTGAATGTCATATTTATAGCAGCAGAAGTAAATGCCATACTTTGCCATACTATAACTTCAGTGGGTGCAGAACTTACCTTATCGTGCCAAATTAAATTAAAATCCTCTTGTCAAAAAGCAAAAGTGATACTGTACTTAAAAAGAATTTACTGGAAAAAGTGTAGCTGTGCATTGTCAGGGAAAGAAGAAATATTCCGTTGCTTCTACTTGTACTCCCACTTTGTATATATACAAAAAAGGTTTCTAGTGCTATCACTCTGTCTCCTGTTATAAACAATAAATTCATTCCACAATTTCTGAACTCAAAAATAAAATTAAAATGGCCTTTCCTTAACACAAAGTTCATATCTATCTTCCATGCAACATAAAAATATGTTACTGATTTCACAGTGTAGTGGTCCCAAGGAAGCTTTAGAGGGCTAATTGAGAAGTTCACATATAAATGTAATTTGCTTTATTGTCAAATAAATGTTAATTTAATATTTTTACACACATTGCTTCTGTTTTTAATTTGGAAAATCACAAAGAAGTAGAAAATGTACTGTAGGGAACAATTCAGAATTGCCGGAAACATGAAATAGGTGACCTACAAAAGTTTCTTCTTTTTAAACTTCCAGTACCGTATTCCTTTGGTACAGACAATAACAACTAGTGACAAAAGTGGTATGCATGTCTTAAAATTAAATTAGGCTAATTTATACTATAGAACTTCTAAAGTAACAATTATTCCTCAGATACTGCTTACAGGTCCACAGAACAAACTTGTATTCTCTCTTTCCATCATGATCCGACGCTCCAGACGTTGGGTGGCAACACCCAGTTTAAGTTTTTGCCCTGATCTCCTCTCCCTGTTCTTCACCCTAACCCTCCTCCACTATCTCCTGCCCCTTCACGGGTGTGAGCACAAACATTATCATAGAATCACAGAATCATTTTTGGTTGAAAGAGACCTCAAAGATCGTCAAGTCCAACCGTATACCCAACGCCACCATGTCCACTAAACCCACTAAACCATGTCTCAAAGGGCCACATCTAAATGTTTTTTGAACACCTCCAGGGATGATGAGTCCACCACCTCCCTGGGGAGCCTGTTCCAATGCCTAACAACTCTTACGGTGAAGAAGGTCTTCCTAATATCCAGCCTGAACCTCCCTTGGCGCAACTTGAGACCGTTTTCTCTTCTCCTATCGCTAGTTACTGGGGAGAAGAGACCAACCCCCACCTGGCTACCCCCTCCTTTCAGGTGGTTTTAGAGAGTGATCAGGTCTCCCCTCAGCCTCCTCTTCTCCAGACCAAACCCCCCCAGCTCCCTCAGCCGCTCCCCATCAGACTTGTGCTCCAGGCCCTTCACCAGCTTTGTTGCTCTTCTCTGGACTCGCTCCAGCAGCTCAATGTCCTTCTCATAGTGAGGGGCCCCAAACTGAACCCAGCACTCGAGGTGCGGTCTCACCAGTGCTGAGTTCAGGGGGACGATCACTGCCCTGGTCCTGCTGACCGTGCTATTTCTGATACAGGCCAGGATGCTGTTGGCCTTCTTGGCCACCTGGGCACACTGCTGGCTCATGTTCAGCCGGCTGTCGACCAACACCCCCAGGTCTTTTACTGCCAGGCAAATTTCCAGCCACTTGTCCCCCCATTGCTCCAAAACACGGTGACATGACTTCAGAATTGTTTCCTACAAGAATTTAAATCTGGCAAAAAATAACATGTACTGCTTCAAAAGCTACTTGAATACCTGGTTTGCAATGCAGGCATGCAAAGTAAGGGGAAAGCGATGAAAAAAAGAAATAGCACTAGCAGGTATTGATGTTAAACACCTCATGGTATTCCTGTCTATACATGACTCTTCCTTCTGACCTTAGATCTCCTCATCTTGCAAAGGTGAGGTCTGATTTCAGACCTGTCCTTTATGTCCTTTTTGGTTAGTCGAAAGAGCTTTTGGAGTCTATGGGTTGGATCTGATATTTGGTCAAGTCAAGAGTCCGACCTCTAGGAATCAGGTTGCTGCAGTAGATCAGAGAAGACAGGAGGAGGTATCCTTTGCTTGTTTTATCCAACATTTCTTAAACATAGGCAGAAACAATCAGAGGAGCAGGGCTTTCTGCCTAAGTCTACTGAATTAAGTGTATTTTTGCATCCTTAGGCAATGATTTAAAAGAAATGAAAAAAAAAGACTACATCTTTTCTATGCAGGCCTGATAGTTTGGCTCAGGACATCTGTCTAGAGTTCCCTCTTTCTTCTTGAGCTACATTTTATGCTACCAGGTTGTAGTAATACTCCCTTTCTTTTTCAGAAGCTTTGGCCGCACTGTTTTCCCATGTTCTGCCACCTCTAGCTACGAGGGAGTAAAGACTGGGATCCAGTCTTTGGTTTTTCATTGTGTGGTTACACTGGGCTTAACTTTGCTAATTCTGGATAGCTTGTCCATAACAAAACAAGCTTCCCTTTGTGTCCCATTCACATTGCTTATTTCCTTTGCCAACATAATCAATTTTCTAATTCTGCTAAGTATATTACAAACCAAAAAGTGGCATATGTTTCTAAAAATCAAATGTGCCTTTTCCACAAATTATAATTATGTGTTCATCTATTGTGTAAAATACAAGGAAAAATTAGAATGTAAATATCACTTT
>NW_009614332.1:0-4180 GCF_000690535.1 Cariama cristata | reverse complement strand
CATAATGATTCTATGATTCTATGATAGTTCGTCTGTCATCTAATCTGTACTTACTCCTTTATTTTTTCTTTGAACTTGTGCTTACAAGCAGACCCTTTCTAGAGGGCCCTGGTGGGCATGCAATTAACACTGCACAGCAAGAATAGAGTCATCCTAAATTCCTTTCCTGAGATTTAGGACAAAATCGATTTTAGAGAATGAAACTAACCCAATGTTCAGGCAAGCACAATGCCAGACCTCCAGAGGTGTTTTAGTTCTGGGGGCTTTGTAAGCGCTGATACAGGGTAATGCTGGTTAGCAGCGGTTGTGTTCTTGGCTTTTGCAAACAAATATCAGAGCAGCCTCTGCAAAATCTTGCTGGAGATGTAGGTGGTGAAGAGGGGACCTGGCGGGGGCTGTGATGGGCGTTGGGTACATGCTGGCTGGGCAGAGCAGCCCTGCTGCAGCATGCCTGGGAGCTGGAAAAGTTGAAAAAACTTTTTTCAACTGTGTCTGTCCAGCAGAGAGAACTTCCACTCCCAAACATTAATCCTGAAGCAGCAAAACCATGAGCCAGAGCTTAAGAAAGTAACCTTAGCTCCTCTCGGCTGGCAGGGAGGCTTCCGTGGAGGTACGGCTTGCCTCCTTGTTTTCCTAAGTGAGTCATGGTTTAATTAGAGTGCTGTCTCGAGATGGAGGTGGTTGTTATACATCACCTATCACAATGTAAAAGTGGAAAGCGACACTGAAATGCTGACCCTTAATCTGAATTTCACCATCTGTGTTTTATTTCCACATCTTGCTGAGTTTACAGTTATTTGAATTCACAGTTTGTTCCCCATTTGCTGTTCCCACATGGTAAGTGAATTGGATCCAAAATGTACTGATGAAAGATTGAGAAGTCTGTTGGAGAAGTTTGTTCCTACCTACAAGAGCTCTCTATCTCACACTTTTTCCACCCTGTGAGTTAAATCCCAGCTGTGAAATTTTGTCTCAAGATCGTCTTCTTTCATGGTGGGAAGTTGGGGTTACCGTAAGGACAAAGACTCCTTTCCCCATCCTGAAGTGATTTATGGTTTGCCTTTGACTTTCTGCTCGAGAAAAGGTAGAGAGTTCTTTCACATCTGACAAAGTATTTGCTTTACTGTTCCTGTAAATTTGTGGGGATGCTTATCTGGTGGTGCTTTGCATTGGAGCACTGCTCTTGCTGAATATTTTTTCTTTGTTAGTGTGAGCCAAAGTGTTTGATACTAATGTAAGACTGGGTATAATACAATGAAGGGAACTGTGATTACAATTGGAACAGTTTTCGTGGTGCAACTTTGAATTACTCTGATTTTAGAATGAGGAAACAGCTCAAAACCAGGTTGAATTTCATTTATTCTCCTTTGTTTCTATTTTTTCGACTGACAGCAACCATTTTCTTAAGACATAACTAACTGTAAAAAAGATGTAAAATTTAAACATGTCGTATTTCAAAAGCAAGCCATCAAAATGCTGAAGGCTGTATAAACTTAAATACCTTCTTTGGCTTTTGCTGTAGACCACACAAGCTCTGAGAAATTGATTACTCTGGTGCTCGAAGGGGCTTTCATGATACAGAAACAGAGGTTTGCATTGAATTTCTTTCTTTGTGTGTGGGACTTTTTTTTGGAAAGAGAAAAAGCCTTTAAACCCCTGATTAAAAATAAGTAATTTCATTGTTTCCTTTTTCTTCCCTTCTAAATCTTATGAAAGAGTTTTCATAAATGATTGGGGAGCTGCATCTCTGAAGAAATGTAAAGTAAAATGCTCCATTTCTTTTTTTAATAAAGAGGCTTTTTTCTGAAATGTCCCATTTAGGTGCTGCCTCATTGAAGTATTATCTGGTGAGAGAGTTTGTGTGGCTTGTGCCGATTTTTTTATTTTGTGGACATGAATTGAGGGGGTCAGGAATTAAGAGTTATTTATTTTCGTATTGCAGTCTTTAAATTTACTGTATCCAGTACTCTAAACCTATCACTGTCAAAGGCTTTGGTCTTCCCATGTGGACTGTGAGCTGACCAGACACGTACCCAAAAAACAACCTACGACTCAATGAGGCTGTTGGTGAAAGATGAGGAAGGTGAAGCTTGAGCAAAGAATTTTTAGCTTTTCTTTTTAAAAAAGGGACATATAATGAGCCAGCACCTTGGGCTAGATGGTGTTTTCATGAAAATATTTATGTCCCATAAAATGAAGACTGTTGTGTGTGGCCATTTCTCTTATAAAGGTAATACAAGACTTGCTGTCTCTTGGTGGTGTTTTGCCCCTACCCAATTCAAACACTTTTGGGGATCAGGTACTTCAGCAAGAGGAGCTGCTGTATTTGTGCTGTTGGGTTTGGTAGTGGAATAGAGATGATGTTTTTTCCTTATGTTGCCTGGCCCTTGCACACGCGAGTTGTAAACTTGCGAGCTCTCGCCTGTGTCCACACCTGTCCTGAGCTGCTTTGCAAGTGATGACTGGTAGCTGGTGTGGTTCAAAACATCTACTTGTTAGAACAGCAGTGGTGGGTGCTGTCCCCAACGTCCCTGAGCCCTGGTCCATGACCAGGGGTAGCCCCACAGCACCCTGTGCCCACCCCACCAGCACCTCCCACGCGGTCCTCAGCATCCGCACATCTTTGCCTGCCTCGGTGAAGCTGTGCGAGCCCCGGCGAAGCAGGCATTGAGCTGCCAGGGAGCAGGTTTCCTTGCCAGACTGAGTCCCCTGGGATTTCAGTACTGCATCTAAGCAATCCTGTCCTGTGAGATATGTGGAAAGCATCCAAGACGGACACCTGCTGGCTCTGAAGCAGTCAAGTGCTTTTTCAAAAATATCTTTGGCCCTTGTTCTTGATGTTTACTTTTAAAAAGATACAGGCATGTGTTGGCTGTAAAAGAAAGTGAAAAAAAAAAAATCATTGCTACTGTCACTGAAATTCCCTGCGGATTTAAAAGGAAGACGAAAGTTGGTACTTTAAGAGAAACTTGAAGCCCTTGGGACAAACGCAGCAGAAAACAGAAAGATGCTCTGTATTCTGTCTGATTGCTTGCAAAAATGAGTGCTGTATCTCCTACGGAGAGAGAGACAGAGCTAGAAATACATATTCGCATAGTTCCCCCATTCTCGTGCCTTGCAAACTAGGACAATACCATTTTGCACTTCCCTGGGCATATTCTCAAACAGCAGCTCAGTGAAGATGATTGAGAAATAAAAAGGGTGAGGGAGAAAGAAGAGAGGGGGGGAAAAATCTGCCTTGTGGTATTTCAGATCTCCAGCATACACAGGTGCTTTTTAATCCCTCTGGCCTACATATTCCACAGCCCCTAGGAATAGAGGAGTCGTGATGTAATGCTCTTTTCCTCACACTCCCAGCTTAAATACAGATGGAAATTGTTGTCATGTGTTAGAAATGTCACCAATAATATAAAAGGCAGGCTTCTGCATTCTCCCTTTTGCACTGTCAGCTGCTGCTGCCAGCTTATTCTTCCCTCTCAAACCTATTGTCATGTGGCAGAAACCCTGATGTAAGTAAGCCCTGTCCTCCCCCTGCTTATGATCCCTGCATTTTTTATTCCCCTCTGCTGCAGTGCTGAGGATCATTACATACCACGACTTAAAGACAAGACCTCACAAAGGAAGGATTAATCTTGTATTTGTGCTTGAATTTCGAAGGACTCAGGCAAGTGAGAATGTTCTGTTGTATTCTCTCTCCTTTTTTTTTTTTTTTCTTTTTCCTCCTCTTTCCTGGATGCTAACGTAAGAAATGGAAAGCGGCAAATGCGCTAAGCTAGGTCTGTGTTTACTGAGCGAACCCAGCGGTTCCTCGGCTGCAGGTTGTGCGTGTAAGGAGGGGAGCGGGTTGTGAGGGGAGGCTGTGGGGTTGGGAAGGGAGCTGCGGAGCGGAGCTGCACAGCCTTAGCCCAGCCTGGGAGGACAGATGGCTAGTGCCGCTTTTTAATTCATCAAGCAGGCTTTACGTGAGGCCCGTTGGTGAGCGGGTGTGCTGCGAAAAGCGGGGTCAATGGGCACGAATAGGCGGAGATCAGGACCAGATGCCTGCCGAACAATGGGGCTTTTGAAAGAAATGCGGGAGGAAGCGTGGCGCTTGCTTTGTACAGCCTCCGCATTGCAGGTTGGAATGGGGCAGCTCCGATTTAATGAAGTGCATTCCTAAACGTGGTCGTCAGCCCGGGCT
>NW_009614331.1:0-17190 GCF_000690535.1 Cariama cristata | reverse complement strand
TCCAACCAAAACAATTCTATGATTCTATCATAAAATAAAGAGCTTAGTGCACATTTTTGATGGATGCTTCCAATTTTTCCCCTGGCACTCCTGCCTGGCAAAGTGAGCCCAAGCATCCCAGGCAGCAGCGTGGGATGCAGGAGCCCTCGGGTGCCCCCGACACACAGAGATGTGGGTCTGACCGCTCCATCCTTCCCAAGCTTGCAGCAACTGACCGTTGTTCTCTGCATCCATTTTATTTCCTTTGAAACTGGGGATAGGAAGTCAAGTTAGGATGTTCCGGTGTTTTGCAATCATCTGAAGACTGACTTCAGTGCTAGCGTGTTTCCTTTTTCAGAGACCTGATTAGCAAAGACACGACGCAAACTGAGAACGGGTTGTGGGTTTATGACTAATAAGCCCATTTTAGAGGGATGTTTGTGCATTTTAAAGAAACAGAAACTGTTTTTGTTTCTGCTTATGTCCTACTCCACAGTCCTCTCTTCCCATGCATGCCATGGATGGAGCAAAGCTGATCTGGGATACTTGGGGATTTCCTGCAGGTCCCACTCCACTAGATCTCTGCTTTACTTCTTGCTTTCTGGCCACTGACATTCAAGTCCTTGACTCCTTAGGGAAATCCACATAATTAAGTCCTTCATTTATCGCAAACACCAGCCCTGTTTCTCCTCATTTCTTGCACCAGGTACGAACTCCCAAGAAATCTCCCCTTCTGCTGCCCACACTTTCATGCCAGTTCTCTGTGTACTCTCATCCTGGCTTCAAGCCATTTCCTGAACCTCTCCATCCTGCCATTATTCCTCTTCAAGCTTCTTAATAACTGTTTGTGGCTTTTGCTTCCTTTCCCTGAGTTTCATATCTGCTCCTACCGTTACTTCCTTTCTGCAACCTCCTTCTCTATATTTTTTGCTCCCATATGTACTGTTCTATGCAACACCAATGTGTCCTCTTTGCAGAAGACGACAGGTAGCACCTTCTGCTCAGCTCCCTGCATCCTCTTCAGGCTTATTCCAGAGAAGGAGAGCTCATGGTGAGAGCATCTCTTTGTATCATCATAGCACTTTGGAGCCCTGCTCTTGGCCCAGGTCTCCAGGGTGGTAAATCCTCAACAGTCATAGGGCAAAAAATTCATTTCTTGTCCTCAGGTTCTTCTAGGCATGGGTATGAGGAAAGCATGGGGTAGAGTTAGTCAAACTTTGTCCTAGCCCACCTGCATCATTGCTGCATGTATCTTTCTTTATTTTTCAATAACTATCAGTACAGTATCTGTTTTTAAGAAGTAATGTGAAGGAAAGTACTGATCCTTCAGAAGTCTATGGAAAGTGTGAGTGGCACTGCGGGGTTGAGAGCCCTGGGTTGGAAGATGGGACCTGGCTTCATGGGTGGTGGAGGCAGGACCTCTTCATGCCTGTGATGTTTTGTGGGGAGTGAAGAAGCTAGCCCTGTGTGATGTGTTGGAGGGTGTACAGCAGTGGTGGGGGACGACCTGGTACTTAGAGAAATGATCTTTACAGTGGTGTTTGGAATTGATGTGTGGGACTGTGTTGCTTTTTGCAAGGCCGAAGAGAAGGCTGTTGCAGCAGTGGTCATTGGGTTCATCCATACGTTACTGTGAGGGCAGGGAGAGAAGCCCATAGATCAGTGATCCTTTGCAGAAAGGTCTGATAAATTCACCTCCAGCCCAGATGTAGGCTCCTACAGCCAGACATGAGGGTGATGCCCAGAATAGTGCAAGACAACGCTAACCAAGATCCATCTCCATGTCTGCAGAAACTGAGAGGAGCAGTAGTAAGACAGGCTATATGTAGAGACTTGGGGGGGGTTTAGTGTTTGATTTCATCAAGTTAGAGCTGACAGCTAAGCTCCTAGGAGGAGATGCCATGTGCTGTGGAGCCAGCTGTGCTTAGGACAGGGGGGAGCAATAGGATGTGATAAGACTGAGCAATTCTGTTTTCTGAAAGTTACGGAAGTGCCTTGTCCCAGATTGCCACCATTGTTCTCATTCTGGAGCCTCTCCCACCCCTAAAAGAAAATGATCTTATTTCATAAAGAGGCACTTGCACACTGGCTCCCAGCTGAGCACTGACCAAGGATGTGATTCCCGTTCTTGTGTTTTCAGAGTACGGATCTGACGAGCACAGTTGGCTACGACAGCATCATTCAGCATCTGAATGATGGCAGGAAGAACTGCAAAGAGTTTGAAGACTTTTTGAAGGAAAGGTATGGAGCTGCCTCTGAAAACGAGTTGGGTTGAACCTGGGAAGTGAGCTTGTGGCACTACTTCTACTCCTTGTATTCCCAGTTTGGTTTCTGTCGCATTTAACTGTCCACTATGTTAAAACGCCTTTGATTTTTGACTGATGAGGAACTTCTTTTCTTACACTGTCCTTTCCTTGCACAGCTGATGCTGTGGCATGACGTCCGTGCCCAGGAATACTCAGCTGTGAGGCAGCGATGGTGCCCAGGGCTTGATGTTCACATTTTGAACTGTCTGTTAAAAAGAAAGAGGAATGAGGAGCAGTTTAATAATTCAGTCTTACACATTGCCAGATGTCTGTACTGATGTATTTGCAGCTGTTGGTGGCCTGCCCAGGCGACACACTCTCCCATGAAGTCCACCTTGCAGAAGATCAGATGAAGACCTTGGCATAGAAGAGGCATGGCTTTGTCCTGAATTTATCTTTGCACATTACGGACAGCCCACAGATTTTATGTTAAAAAGAAGTAGTAGCATTAGATAGTGCATTTATTAATCAGAGGATATGACCTAAGTAGAGGGTCTGTGGCTACAAAGGCACAATTGAGGTGGTCTGGCCATGAATTTTGACTTCATGGTTCACCTGGTTAGCGATGGCTAAACATGAAAAGCATTGTAGAACAACCCTGAATTAATGTACTTTTGGTATTGAGAACTGGAGAAAACAAACCTCTGAGTACAAGGCTTGGTATGAAACAGCTTGGAACAAATGTAATGGGGATGAAAAGGAGGAGAACCTGCATTTAAAAGTGTCTAATGCACGTACATCTGCCTTGTCTGTAATCCCATATTCCAAGAAAATCTGGGCTTTCCAGCTGCCCAAGGAACCATCCGCTGAACCCTGAGAACTGTGTCCCACTCATCCGTGACAATGGAGAGAGTGCAAAAAGCCTCCTCTACACCCTGTGTCTCATTCCTCTTGGCTGTTGAAGGAGGTCTACATTCCCACTGATGTGTCCAGCCAGCAGGAGATTAGAGGTTGGACCTGGACTTGTTATTGGCACCCCTTTCTGAACATGGCCCAGTTCTCCATGTACAGCACAGCTTTTACATTGTCCTTGCCTTGGAGAATGTGCCTGTTGGATTTGATGCTTTGTCTCAAAAGGAAGTTCATGGGAATATTGTTAGATAGCAGACAAAAATCAATTTATAATCTTTATTTTTTCCATTTTTTTTCCCTACAAGCTTTTGGAGTTTTTTTTTTTAAAGACCTAAGTTAGGTGAACCCCACTGCCAAACTTGAAATCTGCAGCTGCGTTAGAAATACAGGCATTTTAGGAAGCTATTTATTTTATCCAGTAGACCTTCTAATGCAAGCCTCTAGCAGCACTTGTTTCTCTCTACTGACTGCAGACAGCTAGGGTGGCTTGCCCAGATGGAGACACCTACATTTCACCAAGCAAGTCCAGCTCTGGTTGTCTGTACAGATTTCAAAGCAACTGCAGAAAGCTGGTTGTTCTTAGACTGCAACACATAGACTTTCTTTCCTCCCCACTCTCTCTTCCAAGAGGGGAGGACAACACAATCTCTCAAAGGTGTTATTTAAGTTACCTCACAAGATGCAGCCTCTTCTTTAGGTGTTCTCCCTAAGGACCAGAGCTGGGCAGGAGAGAGAGTACCTATTGCCTCATTGTAAAAAGTCCTGAAGAGCTGAAATGGCCCAGCTGAGCGTTGGGGTGCATGTATGGTGGCTGAGTGGTCTTTGAGGTGCTTACTTCTGTCACAGTTGGTTTAAATCAGCCAAATCAGATTCAAAAGTACTTTATGTGGATGGACTGACAGATGCTGATTGCCGAGATGCAGAAAACGTGTGATTGCACAAGGCTTGTTCCCATAGGAAATTGAGCTAAAAGCTACTCAGATGACTCACCTGGCTGCATCTACACACCAACTGCACCAGCTGCTTAGTCCTCCCTCTCCTGCGGAGGTGATCCTTGTACTCATCGGCCATGGGGAGATGGGGAGAGTAATGCATCAGGACCACAGACACAGCAAAACAAAATGTTTTCACTAGAAAGGCTGTTGGGTAACTGCAAACTCTTCCTTCAGACAACCATCCACAGATGGGTTGCAGCAGGTCTGAAGATAGGGAGGGTGTTAAGAGGGGGTCTTGCCCTCTGCTTCAAATAAGTATCAGTTTCTGAAATGAGAACTTCCTCTCATTTCTCTCTTTCCTCAACAGGGCAATTATAGAAGAAAAATATGGCAAAGAGCTCATTAACTTGTCAAAGAAGAAGCCCTGTGGGCAGACGGAGCTGAAGTAAGTTCACAGGCCTTGCTTTTATGTGTGTCCTTACTTGGAACAATGAAGGTGGAGGAGAAGGAAGACGACTGTGAGAGACAAAACACTCTTGAAATGTGATTGGGATGCTGCCAAAAGATGATCTCAAACTGGTCTTGTGAATGAATGGTGCACAGTTGGGTTGTACTTTGCCAGTAATTGAGCTGGACTCCACCAAGTTCCCACCAGCCCTAGATAAACCAAAGCATCGTAGATGCTCAGGCAAGACGTGGGGTGTGCAGAGGGCTGAGGATCATGAGACTTTAGGTTTGCTCCTGACTACTTTTGTGCCCAGAGGGAAGTACAGGTACTTCCTTGACTCAAACCATGCAAATCTTCAAAGCCCAGCGTGTTACCACCCCACAGGGATGCTGTGGCCACCACAGTTGGCTCCATGAGTGGATCTCCATTTCCCCAGAGACCCTGGGCACCTTCTGCTTCCTGCTTTGTTTCTATACTTTACACACACCCGGTCTGATATTCTCTGATCATTTATTTACAGTTTTATATTGAGGTGTCACATAAAACGTTTCTGAAATTTTTATTGCACAACATTAATAGGGAGAAAAGCTCTCTACATTTCCAACCACGGGCCAACGCGCCATGTAGAAGGTGTTCATATGTCCCAAATGATACTTTTTAGGAGGTTGCCTGAAACAGTTGTCATGAAACTCAGAATTTTTAATAGCATCCAATGTTCAGAAAGATATAAAGTAGATCTCAGACCAAGTGAACTGTGTAATACTTGCTGAGAGGGAAAAAGCCAGAGATGTAAAGAGGGTAAATAAACCTGCTTCGAGCTGCTTTGGCTGGCATTGAGTGAGGGACTTGCTATCTGGTTTGGGAGAGGGGCTCTGCTGATGCCTGCGCCTGGCCGTGCTTTCCCTCTCTTTCTAATTCTCTGCCTGTGTTTTTCAGCACGCTGAAGAGATCCCTGGATGTTTTCAAGCAACGTAAGTAATTCTTTGGGTTTGTCAGGACACTTGGCAGCACCAAAGCCTGCAGGCAACTGCTTGGGAAGAAAACAGCAGAGGAACCTCTAAACCTATGTGATGCTGGGGTCAGGCATAGGCTGTCCTCCTGGCCCGGCTCATCCCAATGCACAGAGTTTGGGACCAAGTGCTCCATGGGTGGGAGAGGGAACCCACAGGGCATCCTTTTGGGGATCTCTTGCGCTTTCGGGGCTGGCTGCAGCTCAGAGGTTGTGCTTGTACTGTACATCAGAAGCTGTGCATGAGAAGCTCATCTGGAGTTTGTTGGACTGGCTTGCCTTGCCTTCTTCAAGCACACAGGCAGTAATTTGCACCTCGAATCCTGTGTTCAGTTTTGGGCCCCTCACGACAAGAAAGACCTTGAGATGCTGGAGTGAGTCCAGAGAAGGGCAATGAAGGTGGTGAAGGGTCTGGAGCACAAGTCTGATGGGGAGCAGCTGAGGGAGCTGGGGGTGTTTGGTCTGCAGAAGAGGAGGCTGAGTGGAGACCTGATCGCTCTCTACAACAACCTGAAAGGAGGGTGTAGCCAGGTGGGGGTTGGTCTCTTCTCCCCAGTAACAAGCGATAGGACAAGAGGAAATGGCCTCAAGTTGCACCAGGAAGGTTTAGATTGGATAGTGGGAAGAATTTCTTCACCGAGAGGGTTGTCAAGCACTGGAAGAGGCTGCCCAGGGAAGTGATGGAGTCACCATCCCTGGAGGTATTTAAAAGACGTGTAGATGTGGTGCTTACGGACATGGTTTAGTGGTGGACTTGACACTGTTAGGTTTACAGTTGGACTCAGTGATCTTAAAGGTCTTTTCCAACCTAAATGACTATATGACTGTATCATTCTACCTGGAGTAACAAAAAGATCATACTTTGGCCACCTTTACATTGTCCCTTCATTGCCATGTGTCACAGCCCATCGGGGTACATGCAGCCAGCATTGAGGGCTGGCACTCTGTTATCCTCTGCTGAGTCCAACCTCTGCCCCAGCCAGGTTTGTCTGCTGCCCTGTCCCTTGGTGGATCTCCCTAATGAGGCTCTGCCCTCGCAGCAGCTGACTGCTAATATCTGTGGGTTTGAAACAGCTCTGGGGATTGAATCATCAGCTACAGTTTGGCTTAGCTCCCCTGATGGGCTTGCTGGGGTGGTGTTTCATGGTATGACCACTCGCCTTCAGCACAATGAGCTTGAGATTTTTATAGAGTTAGTTTTTCTGTGCCCCAAGTTGATTGTCTGCTAGCCTTGGGCAACACTTCCTTCAGACAGATGCTTTAGGGTCCGATGTTCCCGAATTCATCTGGATGAGGCAGAGATGTGACTGTGCTTGCTTGAATTTTGAATAACTTCTCTTGATGTGAGTTTTCTTAAACTGGAAGGCAGGCTCCAGCAGGACTGATCCTTACATAGGCATGTTGGGCGTTGGGTAGAAGGTTGGACTTGATGATCTTTGAGGTCTCTTCCAACCATAACGATTCTGTTTCTATGATTCTAAGTGCTGCTTGGAGGCTGCTTCAAAAGTGCTGCTGTTTTTATGTGTTTCTGCAAGGGGATATGGGATCAGTTTGATGTCAGGTACAACAGTTGGCTTGAGTGACAAAGTCTTTTTAGGAATTTTTTTTTTAAATAACTTTTTTCTTTGCAGAGGTAGATAATGTGGGACAAGGTCACATCCAGCTGGCGCAAACCCTTCGGGAGGAAGCAAAGAAAATGGAGGACTTCAGGGAAAAGCAAAAACTTCATCGGAAAAAGGTCAGGTGCTGTGGGAGCATGCACCTTCGCTGCAGGGTGTCAATCCTGCTCTGGCAATGGGCTGCTCCTGGACAGTGTCTCCCGCCATGCCCCAGCCCCTTCCATGCCCCCGGTACCTGCTGCTGCCGAAAGTCCTGAGCTCCTTCCTATGTGTTGCAACTGTGTTGGTGAACTGTACAGCAACCTCCAACTTCCTTCTTCTCACTGCCATGTCTTCTCCTTTGGGTGCCTTTTAGGGTCAGCTATAGCAGGGGTGCAGCTACAGGGATGCCAGCCTCAAATGGGAATGTTTTTAAAGCATATATATATAGTGCTGTATGATCTCCATAGGGTCTGTGAAAACTGGAAAGCCTTTGAAGTTCTTCTCGCTTGAGATTCCTTTGTCTGGAAAATGAGAGAAAACTGCTAGAACCAGGGGTCGGTTTGGACCTAGCAGATGAGAGTGGGCTTCCCAATTTTGCCAGGCCTTATGGAGATGATACAGTACTATGTATTGCTAGGATTTCATTTATAGACCTCCTTTGCATACACAAGTGGAGGCTTAGATAGAAGCACAAAAGATGGGTTTTGTGAAGATGCTTTTGGTGGATGAAGGTCCTTAAACCCATCTCAGTCTGGTCCATGCCTTTTCCTTTCCTAAGCCATGTAGTCCATCCTGAACCTTTGATCGTTAGTGATGTGCTGACTCCGGGTCTGTTGTCTTCACAGATAGAGCTGATAATGGAGGCGATTCACAAAAACAGGAATTTGCAGTACAAGAAGACCATGGAGGTAAAGCAAACATGCTGCTGCTTCTTGTCATATGGATTAACGCTGCTAACACGCACATGCACAGCGCTGGGGCAGACTTAAATCCCGAGGGTCTTCCTCCTCTGCTGCAACTTCATGTCTGCACCAGTGGTATGCAGAGTGTGTTCAGAAAACCTGAAGAATACGCCAGGGACACGGCCGGTGGTAGTGTTGCAGGGTTGGATACGAATGATTTGGATGTCATGGACTCAATTGCTGTGAGCTTTTCATCCCAAATAAAGAACAGCTTGTCTTGTGAAGTCACTTTTGCCCAAGCAGTAGGGCATCTGGGACCTTGCGTGCCATTCCCTGCTTTGCTGGCAGCCTACAACCACCTCTTCACTTGTAGGCTGTGCTTTCCTTCAAGGACTCCTGCATGAGCTGCATTTGCATCTCCTTGCTTGCTGACATGCTCCTGTCCTGTTTCTGGCTGTCCTAGGCCAAGAGGCTCTATGAGCAGCGCTGCAGGGACAAGGATGAGGCAGAACAGGCTGTGCACCGCAATGCAAACCTGGTGACGCAGAAACAGCAGGAGAAGGTATGGAGAGGCAGGTGGTCGTGGGGCAGGGGGAGAAAGGGGTGTCTCTTCTTGCAGCTCACCTGCCCCATGGCTCTTCTCCCAGCTCTGGGTTTTGCGGGGAGAAGGGAGGGCTGGTGATGTTCCCCAGTTGGGCTGCAGCGCTGTTGGTGATACACCAGAGCTCTCCTCTACCTTTCTTCTCTCCCTCACTTTTGGCAGCTGTTCCTGAAGCTGGCTCAGACAAAATCGGCTCTGGAGGATTCTGGTGAGTGTGAAAACGCAGTGTTTGTAGGGCAAGGGGAGAGTTTCCTGGGGCAGGGGGTTGTGAAGCCATGGCATGACTCTTGGGCAAGATCCAGCTCTTGGGTCAGGCATGGCTTCTCAGAAACACATGCCCAAGATACCAGAGGTGGGCACCTGCCCTGGAGAAGCCTGCATGGCCCCACCAAGGCTGCTCCCACCATTTCCTCACGGCAGGACCCCCTAGCCTTGCTGTGTGGCTCTGCATCCCCTTGCAGTGCCCACCCACAGCCAAGCTTATGCATTACTGCTGCTTTCTCCTCGACAGTCCAGTTATTCCAGGCTTCACATATTACCTTCTAGTGAAGGGTTTTTTTAATTAATGTTGATCAGATGACAATGTGATTTCTCTCGCAGACAGGAGTTACCAGCAGAATGTTACCACACTGGAGAAGATCCGGGAAGAATGGCAGAAAGAACACATCAAAGCTTGTGAGGTAAATGCCCCAAAACGCCTTCACACAGCAGGGTGGTCCTCTGGATGTCCAACTCTCGCTGCAGGGGTCAGGGAGGGCGCAGATTTGCCTTCTCTGTATTCCCCTGGCAGTGAAGCAGCAGATTGTGTTGCAGCTAACCCTGTGTGTTTCTCCTGCTTGGCTTCTGGATTCAAGGTCCCACTACTTCAAGGTTTCCTCTATTTTTTTATTTTTATTTTTTCTTCCAGTTCCTTTTAAAATTAAGTGTCAAAGTAGTGACATTTTTGACCATTACCTGCTTGCACGTTTGGTGGCCATCGTCTTGAACAGCTGTGGTCACCTCTGGATACTCAGCGACTTAAGGCCAATATGTCCTACAGCTACAACACCTAGAAGACTCTGTCAGAAACTCTGAAAGACTTTAAATGACTTTGCAGCAGAAGCTGGTGACAGGCTGGGGATGCAGGCTGGGCGAAGCCATCTCCACATGAACACTATGTGCCAGGAGCCCTTCACCTGCTATCTCACAGACCACAGTGTAGTGTAGGAATCCCTCTGAGTGGTTTTATCAGCCTAAATGAGACTGTCTTATAGTGAAATGGTCTAGCAAGGATTTCTAGCATGTGCTAGGGAAGTCCAGAGCTGGTGGTGAGAGGACCAAGCAGCTGCTCTGCTGCTGACCTGTGTCTTGCAGCCACCTGTGATCTGTGACGGAGAGATGGACAGGGACTGCAGAGATAAAGGTTTTATCCCAGGTCTGCTGCAAGCCTGCAAACAGCCTTCCCATTCTCAGCTGTGCCAATTCCCGTCCCAAGCTACTTCTCATCAGACCTCTATTTTACTTTTTCCTTTTCAAATGGAATTTGCTGTCTGTTTTGTGTGGCATGTGTCGGTGTCTCAGTGCTGGTGTGCTTTTGGTGTCTGAGCTCTCTAGAAGCCTCTGTGATGGTGGGGTGTGGAAAGCAGTAGTTTCACTTCTGCAGATGAATCACGTGGAGGTTTTCCCCTCGGTGTGTTGCAAAGGTCATAACTGATAACAAGTGCATATGTACACTTGGGATGAAAGGTTATCTTGTGTAAAGACATGTGAAATTGAGGTATACCAGACCGCACATTTCAAAAGACTTGGGTTTAAATCTGCTTGGAAAAGGGCTGGGCAGGAAAGAGGGAAAAGACCATCCAGTTAATGCACCTCTGTATTCATACATACCCAGTGCTTTTTTTATTGCTCCATACCGGTGGGAGGGAAGTGAGCTGGGACCGCAGGACTGTGGGGTACCTTGGGAGCATGCACTGCCTTTAGGAAGCTGGCTCGGTCTCCCCAGAAGTAGCAGTGTGCTGGGTGACCCCTTCCACATCAGTCCTGCAGACCTTACTGAGCTTAACACTCATCTTTGAAATACTTGGTTGTGTAGAGGGATGATTTCTCCTCTGGACAAGCTGGAGGACTCGTGGTTTCCATGTTTCTTGCAGAAGACCAACACCACCTGCTCCTCGCTGAGGACAGTCATCTTTGTAGTGGCACTTGAGGATGAGAAACAATCAGGATGAAAAAGATTTGCTCTCATTTTAAAGATGTTAGTGCCATTTTGTCTGTGTTGTTTCAGTTCTTTGAGACTCAGGAGTGTGAGCGGATCAACTACTTCCGCAATGCCCTCTGGCTTCATGTCAACCATCTCTCCCAGGACTGCGTCCAGAATGATGAGGTACATCAAATGAAAATCTTCATTTTTCTGTTTAGAAAGCAAAGCCCAATTTGCTTTTCCCTGCAGTGAGTTGTGTTATGTCTGAGTTGGGCTGTGGACTTTGATCAGACACCAGCATGAGCGTGCAGACAGAAGGTTTTGGCCAGAGCTCTTGCAGATGAAGTTTCCTCTGGGATTCCCACATTTTTGAGGGTGGTGACGCACTGGACCAGGTTGCCCAGAGAGGTGGTAGATGCCCCATCCCTGGAAACATCCCAGGTCAGGTTGGCCGGGGCTCTGAGCAACCTGATGGAGTTGAAGATGTCCCTGCTGATGGCAGGGGGGTTGGACTGGATGGCCTTTAGAGGTCCCTTCCAACACAAACCAGTTTGTCATTCTATGATTCTCCTACCACTGAAGCTTGTTTCCTGGGCGAGCACTAGGCATTCACCCCATGTGTGATAAATGATCGGAAAAAACCCTCTTGTTTTTTGACTTAATGTATAGAAATGCTTTTTATTTCCCTTTTGCAGAAATATGAGGAAATCCGCAAGAGTTTAGAAATGTGCAGCATTGAGAAGGATATTGATTTTTTTGTAAATTTACGCAAAACTGGAAGTTTGGCTCCAGGTAAGAGCTCAGTACAATCTCACGAAGTAGTGCTGACTTCCTTGTACTTCTCATGGAGCTGCTGCTCTGATCACCATCAGCTTTGATGCAAAATCCTTTGATTTTGCAACATCCCTCCTTTCGTTCACTGGCATGCAGCACTAGTCTCTGCCATTTATCACCTGCCCTTGAAGATAATCTCCTGTTTCTGTAATTTTAAAATTCCCGGTCAGTCTTTTTCCTAGAGAGGCGAAAGACTTAGCAGCTGAATGTTGGTATGACAAGTAGTTTATGGCTATAAAAGATCTGTAGTTTACTATTGTTAACTTTTCCTAGCTCCTGTTCTTTATGAAAACTACTATAATACACAGAGAAATGCAACTCCTGTGAGAAGTCCAGTTCCTGTACCTATATCAAGGTAAGGGACATAACATGTACAATTGCAATTACTATTGCAAATGATGCTCTTCCAAAAAAACCTCATATGTTGTTTCTTTCAGTCTATTGGAGGCTTGATTTGGGAGTATTAGAGGAAAATATTTCCTATGCTATGTAGTCCATCACTTTTCACAGCAGGAGTTATGCCAATGTGCTGCCTATTATAAGCTGTTCAAGGACCCCTCAAGTCCAGTCAGAGGTTTTTGCTCCCTCTTTTGGGGTCATTTCTCCCTTCTCATGGTTGGGAATCTCATTCTGAAAGTGCTTGTGGTGAGGGTCTGCTCATTTTTTCTTGTACCAAACCTATTCCAGAAGTCCTTTGCATGGAGGCGAGGGGCTGTGGTGCTAGGACAGCAAAAAAGCAAGGCAGCCTGGGAATACTGAATTTCATGTCTTGCTATCTCTGGGAACTATCTGAGCTCACTTCTAGAGCAGCATTTGTTACCAGAATGAAACCTTCTGGGCTTCCCTGCATGGTTCTCCATGTGGTCTGTCCATCTGAGTTGAGATGGATCAGTTAAAAGTGTGTGTGGGTAGAGGGAGGAACAGCAGAGCCAAATTCACTCCCCCGGGACAGAAGCCAGGCAGGGAGGACAGGGTGAAAGATGCTTCTTCCAGGGGGAAGATGAGGATTCAGGGCCAAAGACTCATGCTAAAATGAGTATGCCACTTTGGCTGTCACACTGGGAGAGGAGTCATGTCTAATTATGGCTTCCTGATGTCTCACTCTGGGCAAAGGCATGTAAAAACACATTCCCTGAGGCTCACTTGTGAATATTTCTCCAACTTAGTGCTTTTCGGTTACTTTTTCCTCTCCCTCACTGTATGTATCAGCTTCAATACCCATGTTTGCCAAGCAGGCTGTTGCTGGTAAGCCCACCATGACATGCCTTGGTACCAGGTCTCCATAAAGCCCAGGCTGGCCAAACCTCTTGCCCTCTCACCAGGTCTGGGAGGGCAGTTGGGGAGCGCAGAGCCAGGGCAATGGGAATCCTGTAACCATGCAGATACTCAGCTCTGTGTCTCCTTCTGTGCAGGAGGGGACCTCTACCCACCCCGACCAGCGTGCCAGGTGAGTTACTTGCTTTAAGGGGTTTCTGGCCCCACAGAGGAACTCTCTGCTTTTGCTCTTTCTCATCAGATCATGAGCTTTAGCTCTCTGAAGGGATTGCTTTAGGTGAAGCTCCTCCTCTAGGTCTGGTCTCTACTGAAAGATGCTGGGAATTTGGGCACTGACTTTGAAGACAAGGTTTCACCCAGGAGTTCTGATCAAAGCCCTGCGTGTAGGCATTTCTGAAGCTTAAGGATGTCTAAGCTTGGGATCCCACCAGTCTCTGCAGTTTGGGCCTTTCTCTGCTTCAACAGCACGAGCTTTATCACTCCCAGTACCACTTCAGTGATGGGATATTGCAGCAGGACTCAGTAAAATGAGGTCCTGCTTCAGCTCTTTGGCAAATTAAGTCACCTCTTTGAGCCTCATTCACCCTTGCCTCCCACCCCTTAAGATGGGTGGCCAGTGCGTGGTCTTTCTGTCCTGTGTAAAGTCTTGTAATGAGCACTTCTCATGAGCAGACCTAATTTTTTTGTGCTGTGTTTCAGGCGAGCCTGATTATGCCACAGTTGACGGCTACAGCTTGATACATCACTAATAGCCACAGTAAGTACTCACATTTGATGAAGAAAGGATTTAATAGGAGATGCAGCTACACAGAGGAGGGACAGTGGAGAAAGGCCACCGGTTAAGAGATGACATTTTGAGGTGACCGACTGGGAGTGATGATCAATGTCAGCCCTCCCATCGCTTGTCTGAGCTGGAGCTGTGGTTTAGATGCTGTTGATCCTGTTCTGTAGGTTCTCCAGGCAGAAGACACTGTTGGTCTGGCCAGCGTGGCAGAGGTGGTGTTTCCAGTTATTCCCAGACACACAAAGCTGAAGTGCTTCTCCGTTTTAAGAAAGTATTTGAGGACTCTGTACATTCAAAAATTCCCTACTAAAAATCTGTGCCTTTGATCGGCAAACTACTTGGACGGAAATCCCATCTTCACACTCAGGGGAAGAAAAGAAATATAAGCGATGGACACAGACACAGGGGCAATCTGTGTTGGAAGAAGTTTTTGATTTGAAGTTCTTCTAAAGTGCAGCCATCTGGGAGATCTTTTGGGCACTCTGGCTTGTGTCCAGTATCCCACTCAGATCTCAGGTTACGCTTTTGCCTGTTTCTAAAACCTTTCATTAATGGTGATTAAACTTGTAATTTAGGTTTAATTTCGGTCATGCCTCTCAGGGAGCCTACTTAGACGAGCTGGTTACACCATGTATCTGGCTTAGCTGTAGACGTGCTCCAGGCTTAAGTGTTGATACTGGCAGCTGATTTGCATCTTGCCTGGTGCAGCAGTCCACAGTACAGCTACCCAGTGAGAGGCTGTGCTGCCACAAACCTGCTGGGAAGTCCTGCACCTACAGCGTTGTTGAGGATCTGAAAGAAGTCAGTCAGCTCTTCCAACTGCCTCTCTGATGAGGGGCTTGTGGTATTTTTAGGTTCATGGTATAGCTTGTCTCTGGTAGGCTCTGGAGACCCCCATTTGATTAACTTCTGGGAATCCCTAAACTTTGCACTTGTTCTGACTATGCACCATTGGAAACAAACTTAGCTACTAGAGCCATAAAACTTGTTTTCTGACCAGGTCTCCTCAAAGTTTGTGCCCTTTTTGTTACCGTGTATATAATTATGACTTTGATTCAGCAGCTTGCATGCCTCAGGGCTGCTGGTCTCTCTGAAGCCCCTACGTGCAATGTTCCTCAACAGCTTCTCAATGCCTTACGACACTGGACACAGGGACACAGGGCATGGGGATCAGCACACAATTTAGTTGTCTAAACCTGGTGCCAGGTGACTAACTTCGGAGCAACACCAGTTGCTATTTGTATGATGTTCTTCAAGTTGAATCTGCATGACTTCAGTGTGTGCCTAAGCCCACGAGTCCCTGGGGCTTTTACTGTATTTCCTTGTGTGGATAAAATGACAATGAGCTTTTTATCTGTCCTGTTGCATTATAATGAATGGTAAAAAGTGCATGTGTCAAGGAATCAGCTGTCCTGTTTTATTTCTGAAAGACCAAGTGTACAAATATTCTTCTGAAGGAGCCTGCTGTAGTCTTAGTTCTTTAAATATATATTTTAAAAATAAGTTTTGAGACTTGTGTGCTGGATATATCTTTTTTAAAGGTTGTCACATTCACTTTCTGTCAGGGCTGGGGCTGGTACACCTTCAAAGCACGCTAGGATATTCAGGTGCTATGAGTTGCCCCTCCTGGAAGGAAGCCTACAAGAGCATATCCTTTCTCAGCCTTTATTTCAGTACTTGCTCAGTTCCAAGACAGTTGTGGGCAAGAACACCCCAAGAAGGCTGGCATGAGAACAAGTACTTGTGATTAGCCATGAACTGCAGACCACGTAGGGCTGTTTCCCTGGAAGAGTATCTACAATACATTGCATGGTTTCATTATTGGGATTTTTTCAGCTGACTGAGGACAATAGATGGTGTTAGGCTTTTCTGGATGTAGAGGTCCCCAATGAAGCTGAAATTTGGCTTGCACATTCACTAAACGCACAGAAGTAATCTCAAAACAGGGCTGCTGGTTCTGAATACACCAACTGTTTGAATAGACCTAAAGCCAAGAAAACCTTTGTTTGGAAGAGGAGTGTCCAGACGTGGAGCTACGGGGAAGCAAGACTGTGTGCCCATGACTGCTGAAATGGCTTTTTATCTTCAGCGTCTTCCCGTGTCTGGTTGTCTTCCAAGTGCTGCAAAACACTTTGCCTGCCTCCCAGGCCCCTGTGGAGGAGCTTAGCCTCCTTCTCTGCCCCTATAGCGAGGCTGGGCTTCCTCACAGAGGTCTATAGAGGGGCCTGGCCTCCTCTCAGACCCCTACAGAAGACCCTGGCCTCCCTACAGACCCTGATAACCAGCTGCACAGCTTCTGCCTTCCCTCCCCAGGGCAGGAGAGACAACAAATGCCTTAAGAAGACAACCGCTTTAATAAGACAGGATAAGAAGAGGAATACAGATAGTGAGTGAATCTTATGTCCCTTCAGGTGCTGGGCACCCCACCTTCGGGCAGAGTTGGACGGAGCTCTCCCTTTTTGGTCCTACGAGCTAATATATAAATTATCACAAGAAAACAGCTCTATTCATAAAGGGAGTTCACACGACACCTTCTTGCTGCAAGCCTTAAGTACCAGGTCGAACAGAGTGGACGTTTCCTGGATCATTAACTCCTTGACTATAAGGTCTTCTGCAAGGTGGGCCTGACCTGTGCAGGAGCTCGTCTGTCTGGGGACTGGGAGAAGACACTTCTGCTCCCAGTGGGGCTTGGACTTGGGTCCAGCTGTGGCTCCCGGGGACAGCTGGGTGCCAGGGCTGGGATCAGACCGGGCAGTAGTGCCTGGTCCCCTGGGCTGGGCCAGCAGCCCCACTGTGACTGGAGGTGCCTCAGGTGCTTCAGGTCAGGCTGCTCTGCTCCAATCGCACTTCCAGGTCCTGCCACACCACAGGTAGAAGAAATCTCACACTACCCATCCTCAGTAGTAGGGGTTTGGCTTCTCACCCCACATTCCCTCTAGCAGCAGCGTGGCCTCCTCCCAGACCCCTATGGAGGAGCCTGGCCTCCCCACAGGTCCCTATGAAGGAGCCTGGCCTACCCCCACAGGTCCTTATAGAAGAGCCTGGCCTCCCCACAGGTCCCTATGAAGGAGCCTGGCCTCCCCACAGGTCCTTATAGAAGAGCCTGGCCTCCCCACAGGTCCCTACGGAGGAGCTGACTGCCCCACAGGTCCTTATAGGGGAGGCTGACCTCATCCCAGGCCACTATGGAGGAGCCTGGCCTTCCCACAGGTCCTTACAGGGGAGCCTGGCCTCCTCCCAGGCTCCTATAGAGGAGCCTGACCTCCCCATAAGCCATTATAGGAGAGCCCGGCCTCCCCTCAAGGCCCTACGGAGACGACGCACCGCGACGCGGTATGTCCCTCCGTCCCGCCCGTACCCATCGCGCTGCTGATTGGACGCGAGCGCTTAGGGGGTGGGGCCAGGCCCACCACTTCCGCCACCGCCCGGAGCCGCCCGGGCAGCGCAGTAGCGTGGGGGTTATGGCCGAGGCCGTGAGGGCC
>NW_009614330.1:421-27643 GCF_000690535.1 Cariama cristata | reverse complement strand
TAAAATATATATATTATTTAGAAATAAATAAAGAAGATACTGAAAGAGGTTGTGGCTCATGGATGGGAAATTATATTCCTTCATTGCTGCAGTAATGATCTGATTAGGATCCAGTCCTACCACATCCTTCATGCACTAAGTCATCTTTACAGAGTAGAAGTCACCTGAGGGCAAGGGACGGAGGGAGGGAGGCTCTGACACAATGTGGTACCGAAAAGATTGTGCATTTGCCCTCTGGTCACCTTACAAAATGAGAAATTTCCTTGGGCACTGAAGCACCTTTTCTGGGGATTTTGGCAGCAATGTCTTTTTAAAACTACAGTTTCATCCCTCCAAAATAATTTATGTGCATATCTGGATCCTCTGCATGAGCTGGAAATTCATCCAACAATCCTTTTCGGTGTGTTATTTCCCCCCTCTCCCCCAGACTTACCACCTTCCTTGCAAATCTGCCTTTCATCTCTCTCTTGATCCGGTTTCCAAGCTGCGTAGGAAACCAAAGAAGTACGCCAGCACAGCTCCACCAAGCACTATCCTAGCTGCTTCTGGGTAGATTTTCAGGATATAGTGAGAATATCCGATTTTTCCCCTTCTTCCCCTTTTCAGAAGTTAATTTCCTCTGATTCAGATGACACTCTCAGCCCAGACAAACTACTGGGAAACTTCCCACCATTGGCTGCCCTCCTCCTGGCTTCACGCGTGCCATGATTTAGGACAGGCTCCCTCTAAAGCAGTCCAAAACCTAGCTAAGCTCCTCATGCAGCAATGCCTGCACATGTGTGCCAAGCCTGGAATGAACCATGGAACAAAGTCCAAAGGTGTGACCCCAGAGCTGCTCCATCACCCTCCAGGAATGACAGATGGAAAGAGTATCAGTTCCCTGCCAGCTTGGGGGAACCAGCCCTGTCTTGGGAGGCTCTGACCACAACAGAGGTGCTGCACCTCCAGAGAGCTCAGCAACTCACTCTGAACTCAGGATGTGACCCACCATGTCTGCTGGGGTGATGCCAAGGTGCCAAACAGGTTTGGAAGAGGTTCCACACCTTTTCAACAGGGGCATGTCCACAGGCACAACCTGCAATCCTGTATTGACTTGTACCCATATAGCTGTCCCACAAATATCTCCCCTCCTAGCCCAACACACATCGGACACCATGGACATCAGGAGAAAACAGTCCCCACTCCTCATGCAGTCAGGAACATCTCTCAAACACAGACATGGTGCCTAACTTTCTGAAGCAATGCTGTTACCGCTGCTGGCATGCATGCTCCCTTCACCACTACAAAAAAATAAATCCTGTTTTTTTTCCCCCGCCCTCTTACTTTCTTATTGACTTTTTTGTAGCCAACGAAATATAGCCCTACAGACGATGCAAGGACAGGGGAGGTGGCTCAAAGGAGATCAAAGATTCCAATTTACTCTCCCCCATTCCTTATAGGAATTGGAGATCGGTCGGCAGTAAACTTGTAATAGCGGAGATTAAAAGGCAAATAAAGGGAATTTTTTTCCTAATGAAAGATGTGACTAATCTACAAAAGTCACACATGTAGGACCCTGCTTTGCTGACACCCAAAAGAAGGTTTCTGCAGATCTCAGACACAAGAACAAATCACTGCCCATGCCGTGGTAGCACCTCTGCTACTCAGAGACCAGGGAACTTTGCAGTGGTCGTAGGTGCACTGTAGGTTCCCCTACAGATGGGTGACAAGGGGGACAGGAAGGTTTGAAACCTGGATCAGCCGCAGAGTCAGGGGCTCAACCAAGGTCTCCTAATCCCCGATCGCCTGCATTTGTTTGGACATGGGACTTCCCTGGCCAGAAACCTCAGCCACGCACGCCTCTGGTGATGCCGATTCCCACAGCTGTGGGCTACCAGGAGGACTCAATGCCTCCCTTACCCCACCCTGGCAGGGCAGAAATATCATCACACAAGTTCAGAAATAGTCAAAATGGACCACTAATCTGTTCCTGCAATTCAAGAGCTGGGATATTGGACCAAAGGGAACTCCAGGCTGGTTTGCAGACTTACGCATGTCCAAGCTAACGTGGCAGAGTACGACTGTAATTTGTCATACGCCACCTAGAACACAGCTCCCACTGCCAAAATGAACATTTTTTAGGCAATGATGTAGAGGAAAACAAGCTCAGGCCCAAGTGACTTCATGGCCAGAGGTTACCAGCTGCAGCCTGCCCCAGTCTGTGCACTGTACGTTCGTAATCTTGGAGGGCTGCACTTGATGTTGTGTATACGAGAACAGCATATTCTCTGTGTGCAGCTCAGTCTCCTATATCACAATCATTTGGTTCCAATGGATCTAAAGACCGATTCAAATATCATGACCGTAGCATTACACCAGGAGAGCTACAGAAGGCTATCACAGCAAAGGTTGTGGGCTGCCAACAGTATCAGCTCCAAAAACTTCCAAGAGCTGCTTGTGTTGTCCGTCAACACAGAAATAAATCATTGCCTGTGCCTCTATCCACACACCATCTTTCTTATTTTCTCTCACTTGGTAGTTCAAACTCAGCCAAATTCATTAGTTTAGGTCACGTTTATGGATGACACATGCTGTACAGCCATGAAACAAAAAGCAAGCTTGGCTCTTGGGTGCAAAATATTCTTGCTGTGTCCATTGCAGCTGAGGTCACGAGAAAAACAAACTTAGCTGGTGCATACTAGAGCTTTGTTTCCAACCACAAAACATTCCTCAAAACCAATGGCCAAGAAAGCGCTGTTGCTTTTTAAATGTTATGTTTCCCAGGGGTACACATTGGGTTATTGAATGTAGGGAAGATAGGGGGAAAGCTTTCGTTCCTGTTTGGGGATTCATTTGGCTGCATATCTTTTCTCATCATAAGTTATGTTTTTACTTATATTTTATTAAAGCATCTAGAGCCCTTTGGGAATGGATGCCCAGGAATAAAAAAGAAAAATAAATTAAATTTAAAAACCCTGCAAGATCAGGATTGCTGCCTTCTGCATGCAGATTTTGTCCAGACTCAAGACAAGGCACAGCCTGATCACCCCCCACTAGCTCTGACCCCATCCCCTTCACCTGCACCGCTGCCATCTGCAAACTGGTGTTCCTGCTCACCCCCTGTCCTTCTCCTCCGAACTGGTGGTTCCTGCTGTCCCCACGCTTCTTGGACCTGCCCCACAGCACTGGTCTGAGCGGTGACACAGCACGAGCCCTGACGCCTGGTTCAACGCGCCGTGCCGGCAGTATCTTGTGCTCTTGCACACATCAAAAGCTGTTTTATGAGTTCAGATGCTCCCTTTAAGAAAGTGATGAGAAAAAAAACCTCCTCTCATGCTGCTCAACACAGCTCCTTCCTCCTGCCCCCGTTGCAAATTACCAGGATATTGTCACTAATTATCAGGCTCAACAAGTGAAATTGTGCAATTTGCTACAGACACACTGGAGAACCCATGCGAAAAGCAGGGCTTGGCGCAAGGAGGAGCACGGAGGAGCCCTTGGGGCACAGTGCCGTGGGGCAGCCCCACGGGTGACAGGTCCTGGCATAGGAGGGGGTCCCGCCGGCAGTGTTGTTGTGTTTGCATTTCAGAGTGTTTGCTTTTTTTTTTTTGCCTGATGTTTACTTCAAGCATCACACTCTGAGGACTTATAAAGAGGATTAAGTGGTGAGGAGGTCTCGCAGAGTTAGGAGGAATTAATCAAGCGGTAATCAGAAAGGAAATTAATCTGAAGAGTTAATTAATCAGCCAAGGCAGGGAGACTGCAGCCAGTCATCCCTATCACGCCTTCCAGGTTGCTATTTCACGCACCAGCACTGTAGCAGGGAAGGGAGAAGGCGGTCTGGAGTAGAGGGGATGCCCAAGCGACTCCTCCCCGCGTTCTGAGGAGAAAGCAGAAGCCCAACAAGGCCAGGAGGTTTCCATACCCCAACCCCACCACGCAGGGACCTTGGTGAGGACATCTCCACCCACGCGCTATGGGGTTAGCGCTCACCATCTGCCCCCCTCAGCCCAGCTTAAAAGTTTCCAAAGGCCAAGGTATCCATTTCAGAGACTTCCATGCTCCTCTCAACCTCTTTCCTTTGGAAAAGAAATCTAGATATGCAGCCCACAGGTTTTTGATTGCTTAATTGGTTCTATACACCCCATGTTCTCCTTCCAGCATCCTAAATAGTCTTTTTACTTCTCCATTGTTCAACTCTTCTAAATATGCACCACTGGATATCACTTCCCCTTCATTCTGGTCTAGCTGCATTTTATATATATAGCTTTTCTTTTTCTTAATCTTTTCTTACAATACATTCCCTGCAGAACCTTAATCACTTTAGTTGCTCTTCTCTGAATTCCTTCCAAAAGGCGTCAGGCAGAATGATTTGCAAATTTGCTCTCATCCCTTCCGGACTACATTTTGACTAATGCCTATTTCCCTTCGGATGAGACATAGCCCGCGCAGGCTGCCTGATCGGGGATGCTCAACCTTCATTACAGCCTGGAGCGCTTGAGGGAGGAAAAATCCCCAATTCACAGGGGCTGCAACACCATGCATCTTTGAACTTACAAAACCTAGGCCAGTTTGCAAAGACAGCTGAAATCTCATTAACTTCACCGTTATTATTATTCTTAGACTCTCTTTATGCACAAAGCAGACATTTTAATTGCCTGGAGAGCAGCTTCTATTGTGTGTTTTGTAGACCACAAGCAAAGATTCGTCTCTACATGCTGCCTACAACTTGCCTCCAGGGAGGTGCAACCGGTTTGGGGCCGAGTCCATGGTGCAAGGGGTTTTCCAGCAGCCCCAAACCAGCTCCTTCAAAGCCCCTTCTTCAGAGGGCAGCAGGGCCCATCCCTCCACATGGTCACCCCATGAACACTGAGAGGTGCTGATTGGGGCTGCTGCCTTCTGTGAGATGATAGCTCAAACCCAAGCCAGCTCACCTTGGGCAGGTTGCATTATCCCACAAAACAAGAGTGTCTTCCTCCAGCATCAGCAGCCCAGGTAAATGCCATAGTGATTAGGGAAACAGCAGACAGACCAAGATTCATCTCTCTGAACCAAGTCCATCTCTGTGGTTCAGGGGTGGGAAGACATCTCTGTCTGTCACATCTGGGCAGCACAGGCAAAATGACCTGCCTGGTGCACGTGGTACCTTTGCCAGAGGATTTGGGACATGAGAGAAGCACAGATTGCAATAGACCATCAGCATTAAACATCATATTAGATACACAACCTTCTCCCATCCAAATTATGTCAAAATAAAAGGAAAAAAAAAAGCTGCATTTCACAAGAAAGGACTTGTGAGGCTGAGAGCTTGCCAGGGGGGTTGTGATGTGCAAAGGTGATGAACGACTGGAGAGAAACCAGCTGCAGTGAGGATGCTGGGTGGCAGCTAGCCGGCCACTCTCAAGTAATATTCTCCATCAGCAGAAAGCCCCATAAAGTAGCTAGAGCAGCCTCAAAAGTAAACCACATTCACTCTACAGCTTCAATAGTCATGTAAGCCATTAAAGTATTCATTTTTGTTGTCATCCCATTCCCTTCACACCAGTTTTATTTCCAAGGAAGACTAGGAAGCGCCACCTTCACTCCTTGAGTAAATGCAACCCTCACACAGAAAGCTCCCACATCACCCAAGGTTGTCTCTCCCCCTAAACCATGAGCTCTTTTTCCTTTTGATACATAAATGCTATTTGCACACATTCCTTAGAAAGAAAAGTGGCCTTGGAAAAAAAAAGGGAAAAGGAAAAAAACTACTGCTATTGCCTAAAACAAAGCTAAGCTCTGCAGAGTCCAGAGGGAATGGTGAGCTCCCCTTGACACACACACATTTCTGGATATCCCAACCCAGGGCAGTAGCTCCCCATGGATGCTTTTGTACAGGGAAAACCCTGCTCTTCTCCCATCCCCCCTACAATTCCTGTCTGTAAACTGCTGGATCCGTTTCATCATAACTCACTTCTACTATGACTGCCGATTATAAAAAACCGATTTTAACAATTTCCAGCCTGCCCAGCACCACAGCACTCTGACCACCGACAGGTATCCAAAATGCTGGTTCTGATCTGGAAATCTCCTCCATTCAGAGCCAGGGCCTCAGACACCTCAGCAATCGATGAGTCTCGGTGTGGTACCCCAAGAGTCGAGATAAAAGAGATGCTGCTGCTTTTCTCCACGCTAATAATGTCACAAAGAGGGCACATCAGCAGATAGCAGCTCCTTCCTTTGAAATCTCCCTCCCCTCCTGGCTCCAACAGAGACTAAGGAGTGAAGATCTAGTCCCTGGGGGGGTTGCCACTCCGTATTGACTTTTAGGGGCGCAATGCTTTTTATTTTGGCTTTTGAGGTGGCAGTTCAAAGGAGAAGGCATTAACCCCTTGCACAGCATCAGAACCCACTGCAGGAGGAACCCACAGTTTTGCCTGCAACACATCCCTGGCTCACACAGAGCTGGAGATGAATAGATAAAACACTCCAGAATAAACGGAAAGAGTAAACACCTTGCACACACACGCAAATATGCAAGCTTGGATATAAATATGTGCCGATAAACGCACACCATCTCAGATGATGCTGTCAAATGCATTAGTCCCCATCTCCAAGGTCATATTAGCATGGAAGTAATGTAATCCTGTTACCCAGACTCCTTCTCCCTCTCTTAGTTTTAATGTTGATGTTTGCTCTCTTAGCTTTAAACATCAGCCATGTATCTTGTGGCCCAGCCTGGGACCACTTTGCTCAATAGGTAGTAAACACACGGCTTAATTCACTCATTCTACAGGAAAGGAAAAAAAAAAAAGCTTTTCATGCATGAGATACACGTGTCCACCAGTGCGATGATCGACGCAGGGTGTGCTGAAAGCTGCCGTAACTAACTCAGGCTCGGGGAACAACCGGAGCACGCAGGGCGGTAAGCGGAAAATCTATACATGCTGCTCTTGTCAGGAGAAAAATATCCAAGTGCCACGTAACTCAGCTTCCAACAACGCACCGCGCAAGCCTCCCTGCTGCCAGGGATGCAGTTCAGTGCTTGTGCTAAAGGATATTTGCTAATTCTCCAGCCGAGGGACAGGGTCATTAAGAGGAAAGATGGACCGAGTGTTTAACCCTGGGGGGAAGCTGGGAAGGAGAGTGAAGCAGTCAGCAAGGCAAGCTCCTGAGAGAGAGAGGATGGACGATAGCACAGGCAGGGGCCACCGCGGCCTCTCTGCCCCATGGCCAGCAATACTGGTACACACAAGCCCTCTGCCAGCTTCTCCAGGGAGTTTGTCCTTCAGAGCAGAGAAATCTTTGGAGAGTTGGGCCCCCAGGGTCACAGCATGCAAAACCTCTCCAAAATTTGGCTCCATTTCTCTAGTCCAAGCCCTAAATCCCCCCCCACGCCAGACACTGTCCTCCAATACTCTCCCAAAACTTTCCTAACCCCTCTACAAATCTTCCTGAAGTTCAGGTCATTGCTCTTTGTCTATTCACCTTCTGAAAACATCTCTAATCTCCTTTTTTTCCTTTTGCCGCCTGCAGAAGGCTGTGAAAATGTAACCTCCTTCACACCTCATCTCTTCTAGCTGACACGATAACAAAAAGTTTAATAATAACAATCTCCAACAAAAAGCACAACGAAAGAGTGCAGGAAGCACCTCTCATTGTTAGATGCCAGAGAGATCTGCCAGGAACATGCATCTCAAAAGACACTGAGCATACACTTAGACTTCTCCCAAAACCCACACGTGCCACTTGGTGGCAAGCCCATGCTGAACAAGGGCCAGCAGAGTGGTCAACACATACACCCGCTCTTCAAGGAAGATGCTCAGGACAGCATTTCAGGAGGTTTTTACCCTAAGCCTGCTTTCATCTGTGAGTTCCTCAGCCTTTAACCAAGTCTGATGGATGTCCCCGGGGCTCACTCTGCAGTCGGTGGCAAGAGAGACACAGCTCTAAATGCTTCCGCATCTGTCTAATGAGGAACCTACCCCTCCTGGACGGCTGTGGAGGGCGCCTGCAGTGATTAGTCTCATTAAGCCTCTGCGAAAGCTACTCCAACATCAAACTGATGAACTACCCAAGGCAGACTTGTTAGCAGAGGATAAATGAAAATCCAGCACTGGTATTTTAACAGTCTACAAGGCATCATTTCTGCTTGGATGGCCCTTAACCCTTGCACGGTCTGGATGGCTCTTTCAGCTGCTGGTCACAGCAGGAAGCCCATGTCAGTCCCCAAGCCCATCTCCATCCCAGTCTTCTCGTCAAGACCATACAAACTTACCCTCTCCGAGTTACTGTGAGTAAAGCCCTTTTTCTCCAGTTAATGAAACATTTTATTAAGTACCATCCCCTGCTCCCATCATACGTACCTCAGCACTCGTTAGACATTAAACCCAGTATTGACGAAGGATGTTAGAGGAATCTCAGTAGGATTTGTCTATTAATTCCCTTCGCTACTTTTTAAACTCCTGTGCTTAGAAAAATGCCGGCACACATGTCCTTCTCAACAGGCAGCCACTAATGAAATTATCCACCAGCTGTTTTTTCAGTAAACCTCAGCTGGTCTGGTAAGAAGAGACCCCCCCAAAAAAGTACCACTGAGATGGTAGGGCTTGGAGCTGCTGTCACAGCTGATGAAGGCTGGAGCAGAGGTGCATCACCGGGTCCTCACTCCTCCCAAAGTGCACACACAGCATCTCCCCACCTCCCAGCCCACTCTTCCCGTGTCCGCAGCAGAAGGAAAGGCACAACCACAGCAAAAGTCTAATCTGTGCACTTGTGATGCATCCCAGAAACAGGGATAAACTACCCCAGACAGATGAGGACTGCTCATTTCTTTATCCTTTAGGAGCCAATATTTACTAGAAACATTCCCCTCTGCCTACAACTTCTAGGAGATTACGTCTTGATATCCTGAAGACTTTCTTCGACATCACGATGCGTTTGACCCCCTGTGCCTCAACAGCTGCAGCACAAGGCACGAACACAAGCAATGCTGCCTGCAGTGCTCCTGCTCGCTCAAAACCCATGCAGGAGTGTGCACACCTGTTTCCAGACTCTGGACTGATGAGTTTAAATTCAAATCTTCAGTCCTGTAGTAATTCAGAGAGGTACTGAGATAATTTTGTTGAACCCGATCTGAGCATGATGGAGACATGATGCTAATAACTACAGGTTGCCTCATGGTTCCCCATGCTCTGCACTAGCATAGGACTGCCTTTGGCTCCAGAGAGATGGGTTCGTGTATTTTACTTTAGTTTTATTGCTATCTGATAAAGACAGTTGTATGTACCTTCTCAATAATTTAAACTGACAGAGTTGTGCTGGATTGTGTATCAACCAAACCTCTTTATCAAGACAACATGCTTCAGTAGAAAGTCTTAAGGGCTACAACATGTTCAGTGGAGTCACATCCATGGGTCATGTATCTCCCATAGCTACTCTGCTTACTAGACCAATAAAAGAAATCAAGATTCAACCACCAACTTTCCATCTCCCACACCGCTAACCAAAATGGGAAACGCTTGCTGCTCCCTCCTCCCTCCAGCCTCCTCCTGCCTTCCCCATTCACACCCCAAAAAAAGACGCAAGCACTGCCTTTCCTCCTTCTCTACTGCTCAAGACATGCCAGCACACTTAGGAAATCATTAGTGCAAATTCCAGCCAAGATTATTTATCCTTAAAGAGCCTGCCTGACAGCAAATCTCTCTCCAGCTGCTCCCAGGCTCTGCAGCTCAGTGCAGATAAATAGGCACCTACTGCCAGCAACTAACAACTTCATAAACCATCTCCTTACCTTTATTCCTCTGCCATGCCGGTGCGTACACATGTGCACACACACGCTTGTGCTTTGCATGCACAAAGCACTCAGAAAGAGGAGTTTCCTCCTTCCCTATCTGCTTTGGTAAGTGTGACATGAAGCATCAGGCTGTAAAATAAGTGCCTGGCCTGCTGCATTGCCTCTCCCTCATCCTTCCACATCCTTATGTCTTCTCATCTTCCAACCGCAAACTTCACAATGCCTTTGCATGTCATAAAGTGCCATGCTGTCCAAAACGTGCTGTAGATATTAAGAGTGCAAAGGTCCTAACGTTTTCAGAAGGCACGCGTGCCATAGAAGAGAGCTCAAAGGTCCTGAGGCACGCAGTGCTTTGTGTGTACATGCCAGCTTAGCAGTGACATCTGAAAGTGAAATACTTGGAAATGGCTCCTGGGAAAAATTCTCAAGTGCTAGGTTCAAGACTGAAGGTTCTCCACTAAGAATGAAGGATGTTGAAGGACCTGTAAGTTATCATGAATTTGCACAAAAGCCTGATGGCTTTTGAACCATGTATGGGTAAAACCACGTATGGGTAAAAACCAAAAAATAATCTAAGGGTAAAGCCTGGTCCAGAGAAAATGTATAGATTTTTGCCACTGGTTGGAAATCAGGATTTCTCCTCAAGGCACAGCTTCAGGCAACACACTGCCTCCCTGCCTGCATCCCAGAGGGTTTTGAAAGGCCAGTATCAAAGTGGGTTGCTGTACCATGGGTCAGCAGAACAAGCAAGAATTTGAACTAAGGTATCTTTTGCAAAAAGAGAGCTTACACAGCTCTCTGCAAACTACCTAGTAGAACGTAAATAAATGCCAGTTTTTCTGTCATCCAAATAATAAAATAAAAAAAAAAAAAAGAGAGGGATCTGGCAGGCATTCAAAGGCCCAGTAGCACGTGTTAGTAAAAGACTCAATCAACAAAATTTAATAGCACCTCTTCTCTTTTAAGAAAATCAGAACCTCATTCCTTTTTGGCAGATTAACAAAAAGCCTGGCCGTATGACTGGTCCCAAAACGACCAGCTGAAACCCCGGCAAAGCTTTGGCAGGAGCGAACCTAAGTGAGATGCCCTTTGCTGAAGCATCCCTAAACCAAATACATATTTTAGCTTCTCTGTTGGGATGCACTTAAGAGGAAGCAACCTTTTTTGGTGTGACCTGATCACAGCGAGTTCAGCAGAGCTTAAATCAATGCCTTTACCTATACACATCAAAAGGTAGGAAGATGCCCTTACAACTTCAGTTTTAATATGCCAGGGTGGAATACATGTGCTTTGTTGATGAGGGGTTTTGGTGCATGCTGACATCCCATTATCTCTGATATCATGTTCATAGACTGTAGCAGCCAAAAAGCATTACTTGAAATCTTTCAGCAGAGAGAATAAGCCCATATCACTTCTAAATACACCAATAGCATAATAAACTTAGAAGAGAAACATAGTGAAGACCATATGTTTTGTTATTAAGAACTAAGTAACAATATAAAAAAGGGGAGAAAAATCTAAAATCCAGCTGCCCTGCAGCGGCAGAGTGGAAGGGGATTTCTGCAGACACCCAGAAGTGAAATCAGGTTGTATCTCATTTCAATTTCTATCATGACACTTTAGATCAAGGGAGATTGACAGCAAACAGGAGATAGAAGAATTAATACTTTTTAAATACGAAACAAACAAACAACAAACCAGAGAGAAATGAAATGAAATAATGGTCAAAATAGCTAAGCAAAGTCTTACTGGAAAAATTAAGCAATATTTCCTCTCTTGGTCCCATGCACCAAGGGAACAGACCCGCAGTAGTCTCTAGCAGGAAACTCAGCAAAAGCACTCAGCAGCCCAAAAGGCATGAAGTCTCATTACCAGATGTTGCTACCAATTTAATTCCGAGCTGAGAAACCTGTCAGGAAGGCAGACGTTCTGTAAACCTGTAAAGACGTTTCCCTTTGTATACACGTATATGCACACAACTTGTATTTGTTCTCCCGGCTGATACGCACAAGAAATTAATAAGCCTAACTTTAAATTTATAGTAAAAAATCAAAGGAAATAATTTTTTTTCTTAATATTTAAGAGCCTAAATGATAGTGGAATCAAGAGGATGAAGCAGTTGGTCTATAAAAACAAATCATGCTGAACTACATTCAATGCCTTATTTTCCCCTGATTGAATTACAAAATTAGTCAATGAAGACTGTAATATATTTGGGCTTAGTAAAATATTTTATAGCATCTCAGAAAAAACTTCCTTGAAAAATTAATTCAGACTGGCTTGGATATGAGTACTGTCATACAACAGTATTAACAATAACAGTAAATTTTATTTACGTGGCTCTTCCTTGCTAGTGCCGGTGGCACAAATAGTGGGACAAATATGGCAAAGCTTTAAGCCGGAGAGGGCTGCCATGGGGACTGGTGTCAAGGCTGGCTTTATCTAACATCTTTATCAATTATTTGGAAATGAAAGAAACCCACCGAATTAGCTAAGCTGTTGATATGTGTCTGTTTAGGGGGGCAGGTGGGACCGTAGTAATAATTTCTGAAAGCCACCACTGATACGGTGGCTCAATGACTGAACAGAGCTGGTTCCTTCTCACCAGCTCTGTCACCTTCTCTTAAGTCAAGCTGCCCCGAACCCCTGAAGTCACACGGGCAGCACGTCGCTTAGCCAGTAAACATGGCTAGAAGTAAGAAAACCAAGATGCAAACTGCAAAAGCATTAAAGAAAACACATTTTTTTGGAGATAAATCACCAATTTACTGGGAGGCAGAAACCTGGAAAACGGTTAACATCCAAGTGGGTTGGTGGTGACAGCAGGCTGCAATGGGTTATGAGCCTGCGAGGGAGCAGGACAGCAGAACCGTGCTCTGCACAGTGAGGAGATGACCCATCGAGGACCATACTTGGGGTAACCCCCAACCCTGCCAGACACAGGGTCACGAGCCTCTCACACGCGGAGGAAACTCAGCAAAAAGCAACAACAAAAAAATATGATGATGATACTGGAAGGACTGAGCTGGGATGGAAAGAGGGTTTGCATCTATGCCCTTGCTTACTGCTGTGGGAAAAGCCACCTGAATGACCAGCCATGCTGAAGCCAGGGGGATGGGGTGTAAAAGCATATAACAAATTAACTTAAACAGACAGAGACTGAGTAGTTCTCCAGCAGCAAACTGCTCTGCCTCTGGGTCTGGCCCCAGAGCACCTTTGGTGACCAGCACAGAGCAGCACGGGGACCTTGCATGTCACACGTCCTCCTTAAAGCTCTCAGCAGCTGGTTCCCCAGTGTTACACCCCACCAGTGGAAGGGGTGCCTGCCCTGCCCCGCTGTGCCAGAGCTCCTCACCAGCTACTCAGCCCTGCTACAGCATCTCACTGCTGTGTGCACAGGGATGAGTGTGGGAATTTACCCAAAACCAAATTAAAAAAAATTCAGAGAAATAAATTAAGAAATCAATAAAAATAAATATTGATCCTAAACCATTGTCACCACAAAATTATGGGAGTTTTCTTTCCTTTTCATAATATCAGACATCTTTACTTCATAAAAAAATATATCATAGCTTAATAGCTAACACCATGCTAATTATTACCCCCAACATCAATCACAAAAAGAGCACATCGTTGCTACAAGCACTTTGGATGAAGACATGCTTTGCTTATTCACACGGACCATGCACCTGCTGACTGGGGGAAACTCTGGCTCTGTTTTCCTCTTTCTAAAGCAGGACCGAAGCTGGAGCCCAGTGGAAGCACCGCAGCCCCTGGGTCAGACCCAAGAGCATCCTTGGATGCCATGAGAGGGTGCTGAGGGGCTCCTGAGCAAGAGGCAAGCAGAGCCAGCCAGCAGCTCCTGCAGAGCTCCAGAGCCTGGGAGAAGAGGCAGAGATCAGCCCATCAGGATGGGGATCTGCAGCTCCGATCCGCATCTCTGTGCTGCACGCTAAGAAACGTGTCTCAGCCCAAGGGCAGCAGCAGTTTTACCTGCCTCCCCGAGTGCCGGCTCCACTTAGCGTAATGATTATTAAGCCCTGTCAGCAGATATGAAACCAATGGACACAGCTCCACAGGCAAGTGTTTTGAAAGCCGCCGAGACGCCCCTGCTCACAGGTTTTCATTATCCATCTGGAAAATTGCGGATGTCACAAGAGCTTTTAGAGCATCAAGATGAAATCGTCTTGTCAGCAACAAAAGGGCCAGTTTTCCCCTGCCCCAATCCTAGCAGCTGTCTCAGCACCACAGGCTTCTGCTTGAGCGGCTGGCGTTGCATCAGGACCCCGATGCCGCCAGCGCCGGGGAGACTCGCCGGCACGCTGCCCGCCCTGGAGCTACTGCGGCACCGGCATCTCAGCCCATGCCGTGTGAATCTTACTATGAAGGAAAACCAGGGTGAAGGAAAACAATGTTTTTCCTCTCACACTAATTCACAGCCTCTTGTCTGACTCTTGAGTGCGTTAGGCTGGGAAGAACTTGCTGTTTGCTGGGGAGGATAAAGCACGCCCTGGGACAGGGAGAAGATGGAGATGCAGTTTCACCGGCACCAGCACCTCCTATAGCTGGTTCAGGTGGAATGAGAAACAAGACAAAGAGTTTTTAATCCAAAATCCAGGCAGACCCATCCCTTTGCCATAATTGTACGTTTTTTCAACCTCTGCAGTTTTTGAAGCTGCTGCACTGCTTTGACTTGAGTGGTATCAAAGGCACATGTGGCAAATCCACCTTGCCAGAGACAGTGCTTCTGAACGAGGCTCTGACAAAAAATGGCTTTTTCCTTTTCCGCAGGGAAAACCCCTCGCTGATGATAAAGTGAGGTCTTTCAGCAAGATCAGAGGGCAGCCAGCAGAGCCACAAAACCACCCCAACACCAGGGTGCATAGGATGCTGGGCTGCAGTGTAAGGGTCCTGCTGTGAAATAGTCCCTTTCCAGAAGGAGCTGGAAACTCCTGCAGATGTTGGTCCGAGGTAAAATAAAACAACAAAGAAAAACTTTTCTGCAGCTAGCAGGTTCTGGCAGATACAGGGAGCAAAGGGGCTGCGAGACACAGAAGATGGCCATGAGCACCAGCTCCATGCTCTTCTCACACCGCAGGCGTGAGAGAGAGGGGAGATCCTGCAATACAGCCTGAGTGTGGAGTAGGGCATGTTGAAGGCTGATGACTGAGCTGGGGTGAGTTTTTGTGGGTGCACTGGGCATCATTCCCAGCATGGTGCCCTTCAATGCATCCCGATGGCAGCAGTGCCTCATACAAGAGCCCAGAGGGAGATGTGTGGCCAGTTTATGTGGCCACAGGCAATGAGATCTCCTGGGTCCCTTTCCTGAACCACTAGCCAGGTTCAGGGTAACAGAGCATCCCATCCTCTATCCTCCTTGATTATCCAGGGTCATGGCACCAACTGAAGACCACTCTGCCAAACAGAAACTGGATTATAACCCTCTCAAACACAAAATATGAGAATCCAAATGTGATTTATTCCTCCTGTGCACAAAATACTACCCAGCTGCCTTTGTGTACAGGCATTATCTTCTGGTCCATTGATTTTTAATAGCATAGTTGTAGATTGAAATGAGATGCCTGAACATCACACAGGGTTCTGCACTGCTTCCACCTTCATCAACAGACGCTAAACACTGGTGCTGATGACAGAGTTTCTTGGGGCTGTCCAGGACACAGGCAGGCTTGTTATTGCACCACAAGAAATAGAAGTTGGACATGGAACAAGCCCATTAGATCATCAGATAATCCAGTGCTCTCTACAATTTGCTTCCTCAGTGCTTTCACCAGTCAAAGCTTGACCAACCCAAGTGACAACTCCTGCCTGTTCCCTTGAAAGGTTATTCCACTACTTCCAAATTTCTCGGCACTCCTTCAAGCACATTCAGCCCAGGTTCAAAACCAAGAAGCACGGTTCTCTTTCTTCTCTCTATTTGCCTTCACAGCTCCCAAACACTTCCCTTGCCAATCCTGCCATTTACATCACAGTCACCTATCCCTTGACCAAGAGTGAAGATCTCCTGCTCCAGGGTTTAAGGACAGAGTGCCAGATCTCAGCATCCCTGGCTAAGCACAGCATGAATGAATGACCATCCTACAGCAAGTCACGAAGAGGAAGAGGTGATAAACTCACCAGGGTCATCCCCCAGAGGACCATTTATCAGATTTAACAAATAGAAAAATCTTTTTCAAAGAATAATTGGACAACCGCAGTACAGACAAACTACAATTAAAATATTAATTAAAGCCCTTTGCTTCTACCCACACTGTCCTGTACCTTATTAAAGCCACCTCAAAGTTGACCTTTAGTTGTCTGTTTGTGGGCTGCCTTCAGAGAGGCATAAGAAAGCACATAGGACACAAGGCTTGTGCAGATGATGTCTCTTCATCAGACGAGTTATATTGGTTAAAAAAATAGACTGCTGCTGTATGTGGTACCTGTTCTGGAGATAAACAGAATTATTCTGGCTCCATGCTGTCATTCCAGCATTTTTCACTAAAGCAAAGCCACATGAAGACAGACAGACAGGCACCATCAGACCAAGCAGTAAACAGGTTGGAGCCACAAAGGCAAGGAGCAGGCAGGCAGGAGCATCACTGCCACGGAGAGGATCCCCCTGAAGATTAGCACCTCCTGCATGGTCCTTGGGAGAGGCTGCTCAGATGACTGAGCCTGGGCCATTTCACATCTGTGGAAAAGATGTATGCAAGCAGTTGGACGAGGAAATGGGGCGTCTCAGTTGCTCGTGAACAGCGAGTGGATGAAGGACATCTTCCCAACCCTGCAGTGCGAGGGAAGCAGTCATGGCTCATTCTCACCCTCTCCCTCCTCAAGGTTGTGCCCGTCACATACACAAAGGCAGAAGTAAGCACGGTGCCGCAAGTAGCACGGTCCCCAGCACTGCCACTTGTTAACGCTTTGCTGGTGGAAAAGCCAACGCTCTAAGCTTGGAATAAGGACAGCTTCAAAAAAATTACTAAAAAAAAAATAAAAAAATACAAATTTAAACATCTTTCCACCACCTCGGTTGGAAGTTCATATCATGCCGAATCACAGGTAAGATGAGGGTCACTCACATAGCTTTTGACACTGCAACATGAGAACTGTTTGTGAAAGGGAGCAGTGAGATGCCTGCTAGCACAGAACTGCCCCGGGCAAATGCCGTCCATGTCGCAGGGCTCCTTTGGGGTGAGCAGTGCACCCAGCGTCCAGCACCCAGCTGGTGACTGGAGCAAATGCATGCACCCATGGGCAATGGAGTTTACACACGGTGAGAAAAAGCCTGCAGGAATGTGTCATGGAGGAGGCTTAGGGCTTCTTGGGTCACCTGAATACTACTGATGTAACTTTTTTTTTTTTTAGCTGCTTTTAGTAGTTGCCTAAAATAGACACCTTGGTTTTGTAAAAGCAACTGAAATAGATAATGGCTGGTCAGTGCACTTTACATTTCCTTTATAAATAACCTATTAATACTTCTGGGAGTGGGAAAATATTTTACTTCTAGATCTAAATAAATCCTGATCTTCTGCTAACCATTTCTCTTGCAGGGTCATTTAATGCATCTCTCCAGCCAAGGGTGGCTCCTGGCTCTGCTGCTTCAGGCAGCAACAAGCGACAGCACCACCCCGTCTTTCAAAGCCTTCACCGAACTAACACCACCTGGGACTGAAAGGCAAGGGATGTGAGAATTAACCGCCAGCATGAGAGCAGATCTGCCTTCACAGAGAGGAGAGGTAGAAGCAGGTGCCTTGTCACAGCACCTCAGGAGAGGGGTAGGATCTCTCAAAGGTTTGCCAAGGAGCCCAGGGCCACATAGCAGCTTTCCCTTCTACCACCATACTGATTATGGACTGCATGGCTTTGCAGAGGGTGAGGCACTTATTTCAAAGAGCTTTATGCTTTATCACCTTGAAGGCACTAAATAAATAAATAAATAGCACAGCTTCCGCTTCAGCAGAGTATAAACAGGCATTCATAGAAAGAAGCCCCAGTGAAACCACATGCCCTTTCAATTCTCTTCCCAGGCAAATAAAACCAAGCAATATCAATCACAAGAAGTATATCAAGGGTCTTTTCAAACAAACAGAAGGATACCAACAAGAAAAAGTCCCAATCTCCAACAACCCCACACAGTTGCTCTGCCTGCATATTTCAGGGGGCTCAGCCCCTTGGCAGAGCTGGGCTCTGTGCATCACACACCCGGTCTCAAAGAAAGCAACAGCAATCGGTTCCCATTTCCAGTTTGTTAGTATGGCACACCACACATTCCTAAGCCTCCATGGTTAGCCGTGACTTTTAACGTATGGCTTTTTCTCTCCCTTAGCCGTGCCAGGCTGGCTGATATTACTTTGCTCTCTCTTCCTGCTCCTGCTACATGGCAGGTTCCCAGGAGGATGACATGAAAGGGCCCTGATGACAGATTTCTCCTGAGCAACTAACCCTTAAGGTGCAGGCTCTCCAAGCTGCAGAGTGATTGTTCATGCCTATACAGCTACAAACAAATAACCAGGGAAAAACAACCAGTGCATGGTTACAGCCAGACTTGGCCAAGGCAACATGGGTCAGCATTAATGCTCATCTGAAAGGTTGAAAGGTAGGTCATGGCTCTAGTATATTACTTTTTGTCCCCCTTTAAAGCTGCAGCGATAATTGCATGATGAAGGAGGAAAGCAAAAAAAAAAAAAAATCATAAGAGAAACAAAAAAACAAATCAACAAAAGCAAAAAGCCAGGCGCCCAAGATATCTTTGCAGGAGCTGGTCCTCTTGAATCAGAACCCTGGAACTGTTCTGCAATCAACTCAGCGGACAGTTACCATCTGTTTATGGAAAAAAATGTTAATAACCCCCAATCATAATCAAATAGGCAACCACTTTACTTTAAGTACCTATTAACTAATGCTAAATTACAATGGAACAGCTCTGCAAGTACTTCTGACATCCACATGCACATCAGCAGTGCCAGCACTTTGATCAGGGCTATTAGAACAAATACCAAATGAACTGATAGCGATGAGATTCCTCAAACATTACAGGAAGCGTGGGCAGTATTTATTTACTGTTCTTTCATTTCTCCCCACCTCCTTGTTGTTTCTGCCTATTCAGAAAGAAAATATGTATATGCATGTGTACAGATGTACACATCACCCACCACAGCAGACCCTGTGAAAGCCTGGTCCCCTGTGTCTTGTTTTTCTGTCCAAGGTTGAGCTTCCATATGGATTCTCCAATGTCCAGAAAGGTTCAAGGCATTTCCACCAGTGGGGCATCACCCAAGTTGTCATCCTCTATTTAGCTCCGTTATTTCTATGATGCTTGTAAAGACATCTCTAAGTCCTTACCCCCTCTCCTCTGGGTGGAACCAGCCGGCAGATCTAAAAACTGCAGCAGAGAAAGGGAAAAAACAGGCAGGGAAAGCTGCACACACACACTTGCATGTGTGCAGAGAGGCAGCGCGATGACACGCTTTATTTCTTTAGGAAATCAGATTAAAAAGCAATCAACTCTTTGCCAACTGTAACCAAGTCTGAACCATTAGCTGGCACTGTCTCCACCTGAGGAAGAAAACCTCATTTGGAGAACACAAGTAGTTTTTAATCTCGGAGCCTGGAAAATAGTTCATCTCAGCAAAACAACAAGTGCTCTCGTCTCTGGATTTTCTCTAGCATCTTTCTCCCCATATCTTGGTAAACTCAATTTGGTTTTGTTTTTTTTAAAGTTGTGCAGCACCAGGAATACATCACACAAATATGCATGAGCACACATTCTTTATCCCTAGGCACTTGCAAATGTAACAGAAAACAAGCAAAAGGTGCATATTTTTCATTCCATCAACCTAAGCATTTACATGGCCTTCATCACTGTGCCATCCAAACATTTTGTTAGTCCCAGGACTTTTCTCTGCCATTATTATTGTCTCATGAAATTTCATTTTTGTTAGTCCCAGGACTTGCATGTGGCTTTTTTATTATATTGTGAAGTTTCATTTCCCATCATCTGCTGGGACTAAACTTTGATGGGAAGATGCGAGTTTACGAGGCTTGCGGTGACAAGCTTGACCCCAGAATGTGAGGTGTAAAAGCCTCCACCTCTGGCGAGCAGTCAGGGAACCCGAGACACTGAGCCCAGAGCCAGAGCAAGGATGCCGGGAGTGCAGGGTGCCAAGCTCCTTACTCCCATGAGGTCTATCTCACCTGTAAAATCCACTCCCATGGATGTAAACCGAAGGGCCCTGACTACCAATTTTTTGCTCTGTAGGATCCTATTCTTCTTCCCACACTAATACAAAGCTTTAAAAAGCATCTCAGCTCCCCCTCTGGATACATCACCCTTCAGCAAGCAGTGGCAGCCCATGTCTGCAACTTCAACCTCTCTCAGTTCTTACATCCACTTTTCCCGGTGGTTTCCCCTCCGCTGCCTCCGTGCTGCCGATGTAACACCACATTTCACAAAAAGGTGCTTTGTTTGCCATTTTCCTGCTGTCTTCACCACTCCCACTCCAGTGATCCCCTCCACTCCTCCCGCCCCAGCTGCTTCAGCCCACCCCTATCCCCCCCCAGCTGTAGGAACCAAAGCCAACAGGCAGCCAGAAAGGGGATCTGACCTCTGCCATCCCATGTTAATGAATGCCCCTCTCCGGGGGGAGCAGGGAAAGGCAAGGGAGATGGCACAGAGCCAGCCTCCACCAGCTCAGCCAAGGCACACCAAGGAGCCGGGAGCACAGGGCGTCGGAGCCCCCTTCACAAGGAGCTTTTGTTGATGCCACCGCTGCAGCCCGTCAATGGCACGCTTGGCAGCACAGGCTTTTCCACTGCTTGGCTGGTGGCTGTATCAGTAGCCAGGTCATAACCAGGGTGGTGGCTCTGCCAGGACTCCCATGCAATGCTCTGAGGGTGTGCTACCAGCCAGAAGAGGACAAATGTGGACACACCATCCTTTCGTAGTCCTCGGCCAGCACATGTGCCCCAAGACACAGTGACTTTCTTTCCAGCAAAGGCAGCTGGGGTGTTGGACAGTTGGCAGCCCATTAATCTGGTGGGTAACCCAGCAGGCTGGCCCAGGGGGACTTTCCAGCCCAACACGATGTCCGACCTTGTCAGTTCAAGTTCACATCTCTCTCTTTCTCTAGGAGATAAACCATCTGCTTAACGCTACGAGACGCAGAAGGAAAAAGACGTGCTCAGAGAGACTCACGAGGTGCTCTGGGTAACGTGTCCAACATGAGCACACAATGTTCTGCATCCATGACAAAAACAACAGGAAAAACCTGCTGCTGCAGGCCTGCCAAGCTGGGATTTCAACAACAAGTGGCAACATATCAGCTGGCAACTAACAGCTCCTGATTCAGGGAATGATGCACTTCCCAAAAAGACTCAGAGTGAGGATTTTTCTTCTTATTAAATAACATCATGCTGGGTGCCATACATGATGGCTCCTGCCCAAGAATTAACTGATAATGAGGGACCTAGAGGAAAGTGCCGGCTAAAGGAGATTTGGAGGTGGTTGCCAGCTGAAGTGGCCCAAACAGGGTGTCAGAATAAGGTAGAACCTGTACGTGAGCCCCTGCAAAAGCAGCTCAGGACCACTCAATAAAGTCATTTAACGATTTTGACAAGGGCATCACCCCATGAACAGGAAGCCTCCAGGGAGAAGGAAAGGAACAGCAGCCCATTAGTGGAGTCAAAGAGGAGACACTGGGGAAAGAGACGTCCAGCACACAAGACAAACATAAGCTTCAAGGTACCATTGCCAAACTGGGATTATCTACAACAGCTCAGCTGAGATCCCAAAGCAACCTAAGGAGAGAGCAAGGCTCTGGACTCAGGGACCTGCAGAGCAGCAAGGAAGGAGAGCTTAGAAACTGCATTTTGGAAAGCGTGGAGGGGACTGTGACATTTCTTGTGGGGGTGAGAAATAAATCAGCTACAGCTGCGAGGGTGGACGATAGCCAGGATACCACCAAACATTCCAGCCACTGCAGGTGAATAGAAGAGTTGCATTTGTGTTGTGGATGAAAAAGTGGTGAGGTTTGGTAACAAGCCTAATGCAAAGAAGGGAGATGCACGTTAAAGATGAAAAGCCTGGTGGCATGGCAGTTGAGAATGGTGCTATGGCTAAAGAAAATAGTGCAGGCAGAAGAGATGCTGGGAAAAAGCAGGAGGCTCAGAGCAGGCAAGGCTTTGCTAGGGAGACTGCCCACAGGGCAGGAGGATCTGCAGCCTCCGACACGGAGCAGAGCTTAGCCGGCATGAGTAGGCTGCCCATAGTGGTGCCTGTGACACTTGTGAATCATTAAAGAGCTATCTCCCTGGTTTTAGAGATGTATTTAATTTCTGTCACCTCCATCTCTCCAAGCAATATCATCAATAAGACTTGTAGAAACTTTGTGGGGTTGTGGTTTCATATCAGAATTGGAAGAAATACAGCATGAGGAGAAGGAAAGCAGGCTTTTCTGGCTAAACATATTTGCCTCCCAAAAACTGCACACACAAGGGCCCATCACAGCATCCCTCTGGTTTCTGGGAATACAGAATATCCACTAACACGCTTTTCCAAACACCTCTGAACACATACACACATCTGCTCACCAAGACTGGTTACTCACATGAGGTTTATTCCTCTGATTCTTCCACTAGGGTCAGAAGCTACTTTTCCTTTTTATATTTGTATCTCTAAGCCCCATCAGTGGCAAATGCCCAAGAACTTCCAAAGTATTCTGACAAATCCCTCCAGAAGGCACGTAACATCATCCCAATTTTACAGATGGGGAAATTAAAGCAGAGACAGAGGTTAAGACAGCTAATTGCCTACGGACACTAAGTGAGTCAGTAGAAGAGTTGGGAATTGATCCCAGGAACCGTGTCTTCTATTCCTCTACTCCACCCACAGTCAGTACACCCTACCAGATGGTTCTTATCATTGGACATATGGACTAAATATTGCTAAGCTGGTGTAGAAGATTCGCTATTTAATCAAATGTCCTGTCTTCTCTGTCCATAGGATGCATAGGGGAAACTCCAGCCAGAATCCTGCCTAGATCCACTCAGGAAATGTCTCCGTAAAGCAAACAAACCCCTAGGCAAGCACAAGAAACATTCCCAAACCTATCAACCTGCCCTGCAATGCAGACCCCAGCAAGGCCAGGAGATAAGCTGCTACTTAGGAGTCTCAGAAGAACCTCATGTTTGTCAAAGCCTGGCTTCAAACAGTGGATGCATGAGCCACCAATTAGTCTGGAAACTACTTTGTCATGTGAAGACTTTTCCTCCAGCCTCCACTGGGCACCACCAACGCTGCCCAACTGGAGACACCAGCAGAGTCACAAAAAGCAGATGGCACAGAGTCATCTACTTTCTTCTGGCATTAGCTCTATCACATCACAGCGCTGGCGTTGGTAGGACAGAGAGCCCAGTTCTGCCTGGCAAACTTCAGATGCCTTCTCACTTTCCAGTCACTACCAAGGACACCTGAAATAGCTCCTGAAGTGGTTATTCATGATGCAGAGGGGGAAACCTTCCAACAGAGAGGCAGCACCTTCCACATCGCTGAAAGCCAGGACAGCAACTGCTTTCGCGGCATGGACCTTCCAAACTCACAGCAGCATCTCAGTCCCCATCGACAGACAGGCACAGAATGGGTGCGCCTGCCTATCCAACAGAACCCAAACCAATTTCACATCCTCCTCTTCACCCTTCATACTCTGCGCTCTGCACCCAGTGCAACACAAGGGGAAACCCACGCATCGTCAAGTCCGCAAAAAAGACTTCATCCAAGAACATGCTATCCTAAGTACAACTCCCTCAACACGTGGCTAAAGAGAGCTGGCTCAAAGCTTTACTGGGCAACCTGTAGATGCAGTCATGTACTGATAAGGAAAACACAGGCATACTTCTGCCCAGCAGAAGCACATACAGGTGAGAACCACCAGCCTGTATATCTCCGTTATTCTCTCAACAAACAGAAGAGAGTCAGACAACATTCTCTTTAGAAGGCTTTGCACCAATACTGACAATGTAGGAATAAAACCACAACACCTTTCCACGTGTGCTATAAGAGCCGAGCAATCCTGGAAGGTGCCTGCTGCTAGAGGAAAGCGACTGCACGTACCTTTCATCCCAAACTTGGACCGCCGGCCATACTTGTTGATCATAATAAAGAGGACGACCAAGAGGACACAAGCAAAAGCTGCCAGCCCAACTGCTATGGAAACCTGAAAGGTAAAAGCCTTAGAGTCAAGACAGAGGAATTTAGGAGTCTAGATTGGAAATACAGCACCTTCTTGCCCAATTAACCTTTCTATAAGCTCATGCCATCTGCTGTAGCCCTGTGGATATCAGCTGTGAAGGAAAATACAAGGTAAAGCAAAGGGCTCTGGTACAGCTTGGAAGCATCACAGACTGTTTGCAGGACTGGGAGGTCTGGGATCTCCCTATCAGTGATGCTGTTCTGGCACCAGTTCTCCCCAGCCTCTCGCTCTATGTACCTGCAGGGAAGGAGGACCTCTGCTCCAATGCCTGGCCTCTCCCTTTACTGCACCACATCATGAGCCTCCATTTCTAACATCGCCACTCTGCCATGACTTTACAACACTAAAGCTATACTAACCTGGGCCAGGAACGCATAGGAGCAGCAGAGAATTCTTTAGAAAGAGCAACTCTGTCTCCATCCAAACATCCCTCAGGACAAAGAATGAGGGAAAATAGCACACCACAAAAAGAAAACAGAAGAAATTAAATAGAACTGAGGGTTTTTTTCTCCCTAAAACATTTGGTTTTCCAAAAGCCTTTAATGGTCCCCTATTTATTGTCATTTTTAGTAGTAAATATTTATACTACAACAGTGTCCAAAGTCCTTCACTGGAACCGTGTTTCCACTATGGCACTGTATAAGCAGAGAAAAGAAAACCTCTTTGCCCTAAAGGGTTTACAGTCTCAGGCTTATTTTAATATTTATGAATATTTATTCCTTCAAGCCTTTGCTCGAGATACTTTTATTGCATTGATGTAAACAACAATTTCTTTGGCGTTTCTCCAATTGTTCTCCTGTGCTGAGTCTTGTGATGCATTTAGACTTCGCTTCCTTTTACAAAACTGTATTCTTCTATAATAGAAAATACATCATTTAACCAAGAAAAAGTAATTTCATTTTGCAACCCTTTTCCCTGCCCTAATACATTAGCTATGATATTTTTAAATTTTTTATTTTACCACACTCTATTTTAATCCCCCAGATTGTTTTCTGTACTTTATATTTAACAATCAATGCACATTATTACTCTAGTCTCACTGTTCAAAGCTTTTACTTCAGTTATAGAAGATTTTCAGTTGGATGAGAACTGAAACCAAGACGGATTGAGTTTTGTTCATTCTGTTAACACCTGGTGGGTTTCAAGATCTTAAAACTTTTACAGAATTACAGCAACTGTGTAACATGCTAATTTTTTCCCCCAATACTTATACACTTTTTTTTTCCTTTTTCTACTTGGATTGTGCAGAAGACAGACAATGTTGCTATCTGATAAGCCGTAGGCTTTCTTTCCTTTTTCATTTTTGGCATGCCCTGCAGAGCAGGAGAGAGGGCAAACTGGCATTGACAGAATTGAACCAAGCTAAATCCCAGTCTCTCACAGGGCTAAACTTAACAGCTCAATAATAGTCTGAAACACACAATTGCCTGTTTGTTTGTTCTCTGGGTGCTACTTTTTTAGAGTGAGATTTTCTGATCCTGCCAGCAACAACTTCACAGGGTGCTTTATTTTCAAAGAGCTCCCTGGTTCCACACTGCAGACCCAAGAGGATCAGATGGATTGTGTCAGTATTTTACTTGCCTGACACAATCCACAAAATCCTTCTGATTGTTGTCTTGAGTCATAAAGGAAGAGATTTTCCTTGCAAACATCTCAAAACAGCGCAGGAACATACATACTGAGTCATCAATAGCAAGAAATGCATGCAAAACAGTTCTGTAGAGAAGAGGACAGGACTCACCCCAAAAGTGTCCTCCTCCGGTTTGTGGGTCACAGTGATTGGTGGGGTGGGACTCACTTCATAATCACCGACTGAAACCAAAATATCAAAGACAGAAGATTCAACATGGCTCCAGTGGGACTCCCAAGGCAGCAGCACATCCCTACAGGCAGTGCCGGATCTAATGGATCCAGTTCACTCCTGACAGAGGCTACAACTTTCTATTTCAGAAGGCACCAAAATCAACCATCAAAGCTCCCTGTGCACATCAGCAGAGAAAACACAGATCAGGACAACGCTGATGTCACTTCAATCTTACAAATGAGAAACACTGGAGTGCCTAGTGTCCTAGGCTGGGTGGCCTCCACCCCTGAGCCATCTCCTAGAGTTTTCAGAAATCTACTGGGCTAAGTAGGGTTACAACACAACACTGACTCCAGCAGAACTTGATTTGAAGAAACAGTTACTTGGATGGGGTTTTCTTTGGGGGGCGAAGAATCTGTTGAGGAAACACTACAGAAGTTAAGTCCTGTTTCTCATCCCAGTCCACACTAGAGAGCACGTTGTAAATGGGCCATGACACACAATTGCTTTGGGGACTGGCCAGCCTGCATCTAGTTAAGACCCTTTCCATTACATAACAACCAACCATCATTTCCACTGTACGACCTTCTTCAGGACATCACTAGAGGCAAATGAGCATCTCCTGGGATCTAGAGATTACCCAGCTGATCAAAAGCTCCCCAGTCATCTTACTCATACATGGGGAAGCCAGGGCTTTGTGCAACCTCCAGCAACTTGCTTTTGGCTTCCTGATTTTACCTCCGAGTGACAGAGGGGCAGAGGGAACCACAAAAACAAAACACCCACCGTACACAAAGGGCAAGGAGACACTTACTTGAGACAAAGTTGTCCGTACTCTCTGTGGAAAGGACAAAGAGAGAAGCGACAGAGTTAGCAGCACATCAGAGGGAGAGTGGTCTCATTCCCAATCCACCTCAGACACACTCCACCACCCCAAAGAGCCCAGGAAACCAACTTTTCGTATTTTGTCTTGTTGGGCAACTGTAACTGGAAATTGCAGTGGGTGTGGCAGCAGGACATGCTGGAGGTCAGGATGGAGAGCACAGGAATAACTGTGCAGGGCCTGGGGCTGAAACAGGAGGGGAGGGATGCTACTGTAAGACCAAAATGGAAAACAATTAGCAGCATGCTAACCAAACTTTTGAATGGTCATCAAACGATCCTGCTTTCAGCAGGTGAGCAAAGTTCAACAGACATGAGGCTCAGCAGGATGGAGGTGGAGGGGAGAGAAGCAGATTTTGCCTTGCATGAGTGTTCATCCAAGGAAAAAAGTCCTACAAGGATGAGAATCAGCTCCCAGAGATGAGAGCCCAGTTTGGGGCAGGGGGTTAGAAGAGAGCACCTCTGGCCTCCTTTTCATGAGCCATAAATAAAAGCTAATAGTATCTGAACTGGATATGGAGGGTGCGGCCGTTCCA
>NW_009614330.1:0-390 GCF_000690535.1 Cariama cristata | reverse complement strand
CTGGCCCAAGACAGCCATGCCAGTCCCTGCTGTCAGCCTCTTCACTGCTCCAGTCTATTCAGTAAAGCTCCTTTAGCTCCAAAGGTGGCCGAGGCCCCAGACGATAAGGTCTAAAGCTCTCAGTGACACTCAGTTTACATAGCATGAGAATAACGTCAGCTTTCAATTCACTTGCCCATGCAAGAAATCGAGCCCGATATTAACTGGAGTTTACACAGCTTTGCTGGCAGAAGGTTCCTGGAAGGACACTGAAACGTTCATGCTGAAGTATCAGCGAGGTTTGGAAAGGAAGCGTAAAACAACCCCCCAGGTGACAAACATGGCTTTCCAAACCAGGGGAAAAAAGCCTGAAAAAATATTTTTGTTTCAAGTTAAGCAGAAAAGTAACTT
>NW_009614329.1:0-9395 GCF_000690535.1 Cariama cristata | reverse complement strand
GGTGCCGCTTCGTCTCTCACATCAGAGCAAATGTGTTTATGTCGGAGCAAAGATAAACCTGGTGTCAAGAAACAGTCACACAAAATTTCATTTCAGACTTCAAAAGAAACCCACGCACCATGCACCAAAACCCCTGATGCACTCCAAGTGGAGTCACAAACCACTACAACATGAAGCATCACACAGAAATCAATGAAATTGTTCCCTGCTGCCACAGTAGTTGTCCTGTTCTCTCTTCGCCATTAGGGATGTATTACTTGTCTTGGGATCCAACATGCTGAATCAAAATCTACTAGATCAACAGAAAACTAATATTTTTGGCTAGGCTAGTTTTTTTGGCAGTCTAGAGAGTGGAATCAGGTCACGGAATAATCAGTGACAGGAATATAAGCTAGGACTGAAACTACACCCTTGATTTAAATTTGTGTTTTCAAACTGGTTTAAATTTATTAAATTGAAGATTACTCAGCTTCTCTCATCTAATCACACAATTAATACTTGTTAATTAAAATCACAAACTAAAATTAAAATCACAAAAAGTACTTGTTAATCTTTGTAAGACTGTCTAAGACTCTTACAAGGCTGCTCCATTTAAACTGTAAAAAACTAACAACTAACTAACTTTACATTGATGTTTTTATAGATCAGATATTTTGATTATGAATTGTAGGATGCTGCTGAAAAAATATCGATTACCAAGTGATCATGAATGTATGTACTAGCCTCTCTTATGACTTGCATGTACAGCTTATGAACTTTAAATGCAGGAACCAATGTCCTCAGGAGTTCTAATAAAATTTCTTTATAGATCAACTTCTTGTTCCTTGTTCCTTCCTCCTTCTTCCACTTAAAAAAAAAAGTTCAGTGCTCTCAGGCATTTTCCAATTTGTTTCATTTTTTCTGATACAGAACACTGTGTTATATCATTGAGTAGAACTCCAGTTTCAAGAAAAATTAAAAAAGCAACAACTTCAAATATATATAGTAAAAGCTATTAGTTTAGAAGAAGAGCTTGTACTGAAGATAATCTAGTGCTCTCAAGATATTCTTAGTGCGTAGACACTGACAAATTTGCTGCTTCATTTAATAAGAAATTGGCTATAGAACTACAGTTCATCTTTTATCACTTTTGTGTAGCAAGTCCTTCAGCATAAACTAATATACCTGCAACAACTTTCCTAGCTTGGGGTGACATTTTTACTTTTACATCATGTAAACTGTAGTATTCCATGAACGCTGCCAATGTCATGGAGATCATCCCTCAAACTTATGGGTATATGAAGAAAGTAACCTGTGTAAAACGTAATCCTTGACCGATTTTGACATTTGTTCCTTTCTGCCACTAAAACCACAGCGCTTTCTAATCCAGAGGGTATAAGCTGTATAGCCAGGTTAGTTTTCTGACAGGAGTCAGGATTGCAGGCTATTATGAGCCAGATTGTCCACCGATTTGTTAGATTTCCTTTCCTAGAACTTTAGGAACTCAAATAACAGAAATAGCGTAAACATTCCACAAAATACTTAGTCTAAGGATCTTTTCCCAAGTACTAACAAAGTAGCTAAACACAAATCAACCTTAAAGAACGGCCACCACTCAAGAAGTTACTTTTTTAAAAAAATATTTACACACAAAACCATACATCTTCTAGTCAGAACCCAGCTCGTATTTTTCTATCAGAATCAGATTTTAGAACATTTTACTTTCTGAAGTTTTGTATAGACAAAATAACTTCAGTAGAAATCAGTGAGCTGATCTTAACTTGGCACTAGAATTGGTAACTAGTTTCTGCCTATGGAATACAGTGAAGTGTGGTATCAGAACTGTACCCAGACTGAATTTCAGAGAACAGATTAATTTGCCAAAGCTGGCTGTTAGCAGAGGAATTTCCTACCTTGCATCATTCTCTTGTCAAAATAGGAAACTCCAAGGAAGGCCCTCCAGTGTTTTACTGAAGTGTCAGTATTTGGTTGTGAGGTTAGGCTCTTGAATGAGAAGCAAAATACATTCAATTCACAAGCATCATTAATTATACTAAGGAAATAATGTTTACTTATTTATTATTCCATGTTTCAAAAGATGGTGCAAGGCTTAATTCTTTGGAGTTTGAAAAGGATTTTTAGGGTTGCTTTTGGTTTTGGTTCGGTTTTTTTTTTTGAACAGAGGTCACCAGAGAGAAAAACTATGCTGTTTATTTTTCCAAGAAACAATATTTCAGAAAATTCCCCATAGTTGTTCATTTCCAGTACTTAGAAGCAAAAACTTTTTTACTCTTACCTAAACATATTTATAAAGGCCTTTTGAGACAAAATGCTGCTTCGATCAATACATTTAGTGAACCAAATTTAACTTATGGAAAAATTATTGAAAACTTCAGAGTTTAGAAACAATTTTCATTCATTTTTGCCTTGGACACCATTTTAGATAAGACCTTGCATAAACAATATTGTTAACAGCTTCTTTGCAAGTAATAAAGGACAATTTACAGCATTTTGGGGGGTTGAAACATACCGCAAATATTTGACAGAGTACCTACTGCATTTCATAGATGGAGAACTATGACAAGTGAGTTAAGTGCAGAGTTCTTCCAAAACACCTTTCATTTTTGTGTTTACTTTGCTAGATGCTTTTAAGTTGGGTCTTCTGGAAAGAGAAATTGAGGATGTTTTTCAGCGATTGCATCAAGAACAAACACAAAATCCAGAGGAAACTCGCTTCTCACAAACATTACACCAGGAGAATGACAGATGCATTGATCAGAAAGAAATTGATGAAGAAGATGTTTGTCCCATTTGTCAGAAGGAGTTATTAAAGAAAATGCTTCCTATCACTTACTGCAGGTTAACTATACGATTTGATCTTTGTCTTGCTACCTTTCTATTTATAGAATAAGTGTTACAAGATTTGCTAATATAGCTAGCTTCAATAGACAGGCATAAATACCTGACAGTTGTTATAGCCCTTTTCCAATCTGGAAAACTCAGCAATCCCACAAGTTAAACAGTGAGTGGAGGGAAAGGAGGAAAAGAAAAGGGAAGACTACTTAGTATTGCTATGTGATTTTTCTTATCTGCTTCTGGAGAGATGACAGAAATTGGTATTCGTTTTATGTAGAAAGAGTTGTGCTAACAACATTCACATAAAATGCATGAAAACTTGGGCTGATCACCAAGATGAACTGGAGAATGACTCTCTAGTGAAGTGTCCACTTTGCAGAGAAAAATTTGCACTTCTAAGGCTCATTGTAGAATAATTTAGAAACTCTAAACAACTTGTGACTGCAACAGAGAAAACAAGACTCGATACACACCTTGGAATCCCTTGTAATAACTGCAGAGTATTGCCAGTTGTAGGGAAGCGCTACAAGTTAAGTAGTTTTAAACCAAGATTTTGACAGTTCTATGTCTTTGAGTATATCTTATAGCTTGCTTCTTATTTCTCTGCCTTTGTTATGACTTTGCCTACAGAGCAAACAATATGTGCTTTGTAACCAAATACACATTCATGGTAAACAAAGCAAAAGTTTGTATTTTTAAACTTGCCTTTAATGCAGTAAATCTCCAAACAATTCTGTGGTAAATATTTGGGGTTGTCCTTTTCCAAATAATAAATTTAGTTCCTACTTTGTAATAAAGTGTTAACTGCTTGTTAACCTAACTCCTTATTCTGTTGATGTGTTTTTCGTTTTCCTTTTAGCTGTATTGAGTGTGTTGAATATCACCTATGTCATGAATGCTTCACTGGCTTTTGCCATTCTCCACTTTTTTATTTTTAGACAAGTACCAAACAGGTTTTCTTTTTTGTATCCTACCCTGACCTATATAACATTAATTGATTTCAGTTCTCCTTATATAAATCATGCAGACCTTGCATCGAATTAGACTTAGTTAGCTACCAGCTCAGTAGTTACAAAAAGATAGAGGTAAGAAAAAATAACACTATAAACTAAGACAGCATGATCGTCCTCTGCCTGTATATGTTGCACTGTGGCACCCTTAGGGGGACAGCAGATGCAAAGACATCCTAGCTTACTTATTCTCATTTCCTTATGTAGACAAGCCCTTGCAGTTGACAGTGTGATACAAAAGAAGAGCCATAGCAACCAAAATAAAATGAGAAGACTTTGGAGGTTCTTTGAACTCTGCTTGTCCAGGGCATAGGCATAACGCATCACTGCCAGAATCTTCCTCAATTAAATCTAACTGTACGTTATTAACTTCTCAACTGTATTATCCAGGACACAGATGACCTTTTCTAAGAGGTGCACCTGAGACTATTACAGGCTGGGGGAAGTTCTGTCAGCACATTTTTTTCCAAATAGGTGCCACAAGAAATTTCCTAAGAGTCCAGGCCTAGAATCAGAGCACAGAAATCACAAAATTAAGGAGCTGTGAAAATGAGTATGTGCAGTTCTACAGATAGCTGGTTCCTTTATATCATTCATTCACTATGCAGAATCAAAGCAACAAAAAAACCCCAACAACAACAAAATCAGTGAATTCAGATTACTTTAACAACCATAAATGGATATACTTATGTTTTAGAAGTTAATTTTGCTGCTACTTTGTCTCTAGATTTCCAGAAATATCAGCATTTCAAGTTTGAGAGAGTTGTTGTTTTACAAACAATGAGAATGTCTCCAAGTCCTAGTTGAAGACTTGAAGTAGACATTCTTTGTTCCAGACTTTGCAAAAGTCTGAGTACGAGATTTCACTTAAGATGGTTAATTGTATTTGCCACACCAAAAATAGTTAGGAAACAGATCTGTTGAATGGTTCTTAGTCCCTCTTTTCATCATTTACATCTTGACTTCATCATCTATCTTGACTTCAATTTGTCTCAAATACTTTTGCACATTACAGAAGAGAAGTAACAAATGGAGAGCTCTTCAACAGCTTTCAGAATTATCAGCCCAAAAAAGAACATTTAAAAGCTTTAACCCAGGAAATAATTCTGACGAAGAGATATTATATCTTCAGGAGAAGCAAGATGCTTTTCTTTTTCCATACTATCTATTATGCCAAACATGAAATATTCTTTTAACAGTATCTGAAGGAAAGGCAATAAAAATATTTTGAATAAGAACATACAGTAATTAATACTTCTAATAAAGTAACAAGTTATCTTAACATAGTTAAAATGAAATATACTTAGAAAACTAAAGCTTTTCATGTAGTTTAGAAACTCATAGTAAAAAAAACTGAAACAATTATAAATTTTCATAATGAAAATATCCTGTAGTTAACTATTTTCAAAATTCTATCAGTTTTTCACTTATATTTGACATAATAAATACAATGATCAAAACTTAACTGACAGCTTTACTGTACAGAAATGAAACATGATACAGAGAGAAACAAAAGCTTTTGCTCATCTTTGGATCTGCCTCATCAGTGCACAAAGATTCTCATCAGAAAAACAGTACTACCTGATGTAGGTACTGCAATGCACAAAAGATCAGCATTTCAAAAAAACTTTCAGAAAGGATTACAGGTTCATATTCCAGGACCATCTCCAAAATGAACTGGTACTGTCCAAAGCAAAGACTGAAGATACTTCTGTGCCCATGTACTATGAACACCGGTTTATAATACAGATAAGGCAGTCATTCTTCTACACCATATAGTAACTTCACCACTGATAGCTGGTCAGGTTTTTATCCTTATCTTATGCTTTTATCAAAAATGAAAAAAAAAAAGAAAGAAAATAGAAAGAAAAAAGAAAAAAACTACTGAAAAGGATGACTGAGATACTTATTCAAACATTAATTGCTTCTAATTAAAAACTAGACGAATACCAATTACTAACCGAACCAGACTACAGCATTAGGTTTAGAGTCCATCATCCAAGATAGAGCAAGATATGATCCCACATAATTTCAAAACTAAGGTAGCTTTGCAAAAGATCAGAGTATTTGGACTATGAATTCTGAGCTTGGGTTTCAAAAGGTCACAAAAATTTTTGTAGCTCTTGTTCAGAGAAATTGATGTAGAAATTATGGTGTAGAATTCCATGGCTTACTTTATGCAACTGTTCCAAGCTAAATGAACACACTAGTTCATTTTTTTGGGAAGCACATGTGTCTGTTTATGAATGCCACAGTAGGATCAACATCTCTGGAATGACTTTCACAGCAGCTCTGGTTTAAGAGACTGGTTAGCCCAACCAATAATTTAAGGTACTATTGAAGAGCAACTTCTGTCAACTTATCATTCCGAACCATTCAGCTTTAGTTGCTGTTTCTCCAAATTCACTGGGTTTTGTTTGTTTTCTTTTAGGACTAGTTGGACCACAAAGAACACTGTAAAAGCTTTACCCATCATTTTAATTAGTCAACACAGTAATTTACTTGCTCTGGGTATTCAGTGTAGACTTTGTTTGAAGAGCTTTCAACTTGGTCAGCATGTAAGTCTCCTACCATGTAATCACAAGGTAAGGGAAAAAAAAAAAAAAGTATTCCAAACATTAAAGAGCCAAACTTCACATAGCATACTAACTTGTAGCACATTGGACTTTGACATCCTCCAGCATATGGTGCACTGGAACCCTTAAGGCACCACTGATAAGAGTGTTCATCTCACGAGTCTGAAAGTTCACATCCTTGCTTACCTGTATGCCTCAGTGTTACCATCTGCTTTAAGGCACAGGAAGCATAATGGTTAGAAATGGCAGCTAAAATAATTTCCTACAAATCAACTGCAAGGAGCAGTATGATGAAATGGTCTGATACATAATTCTCTGCTAGTAATGAACCAGATGATTCCTCTAGTCTGCATTCTTATTCTTGGAGCTTAGACAATGCAAATAATGTTAGAAACAACAGTTGCATCAGGGATATATATGTTTTACAGCCATTAGTGACAATTCAAATACTCTTCACCATTATCTACTGTTACTGATGTTTACTTCCCTACAGAACAAATTCTGAATGATGTGGTACTTCTCTTAAGGAGTTTGGTTCATATTCATATTCTTCCAACTCTGATACCTTCTGCAAGAACTCAGTAGCATCTCTTCTAGTAGATAATCTTGAAAAAATTTAAATTTTTAAAAAATTTTAACCAGATTATTTTGCAAAGATTTAGACCCTCTGGGATATTGAAATGCTGAAATATTGCCTGTTCAGGTTTGCTAGTTTATCAGCTGAAGCCACAATAATTAGATTATTTCCGTGCTGCTTAATCAGTGTCAGCACCTTCCCAGTATTTGAGAGGCATATTTACACCTTCTGAGTAGTGTATAATGTCAAACACTTAGCAGTCGAGCTTTGATCTGTCTCAGTATATTTTTTGCAAAAAGGAGCCGATTTTGCCTGAAAGTTGGGGAGCCTTCTGCAAGCCTGCAGTAAGTTTCATAAATTGGAAATTAGTCAGCCAACCTGTGAAGTTTATCTTTGCTAGTTTGTACCAGCACCCTTAGCCAAGTTCCCTGAAGACAGCCCTTTTCAGATTTATTTAGCTCAAGCTAGCTTACCTGACCAGCAGTATTTCTTCACTGATGACACAGCAGTAGTAATACAAATTCAACCTCCTTGCTCATTTGAAGGATCTTGGTCACCATCTTGGTAATTACTGCCCTTTAAGTCCAGAATTGATAGGGAGCAGAATTGAAAGGGGAATTAAGCTGAAAGGGAAGGCTAGCAGTCATCCCTAATTCCTTTTAGTAGCAAATATATGTGTAATTGTATTTATTATCTGTTACAGTTAAGAAACTTGGTATTTGCAGCACCTTTAAAAATAGGATTTAAATAATCCAATTTACAGCAGTCAGTAAAATTTTAACTAACTTTCTTTAGCTTACCGGTGCCCAAAACTTAGAATCTATTCATTTTGTACATAAGCAGCATAGCCCCATCGTAATCAGTGAAGTTCCTGGCGGTTTCCACTTGTAACATTGGAGAAGAGGCTTCTTTGAATGACTGTTATATGCAAGAAGAATTGATTCGTCCATATGTAGCTAAGAAATATTATGCAACAGCTGACCTTCCTGTCTTTTCAGCTTCACTGGGAATGTGTTCAGTTGGCTACTGCAGCAAAGAAACACATGTCCTATTGATGAATAAGTTGTATACAATCCTCTGACTTGGAAGGATACGCCAGCCAAACATGGAAACTACCCAAAAGGTCCTCATGCAAATCTTGGCAAACTTGCAAAGCAAACGGAACCAGAAATTTGTGTATCTGGAAATGGACTATTTCTCAAGCAAATATCATCTGAACATGCATCAGAAAGTTCTCAAAGTAGCTTCAGAAAACTTTCTAACAAAGATGTGACAAAGTCCCCAAAGGATTTAAGATTTTCTAGCTACCTCCATTTAGGATAACCTGATCAGAACAGCAGTAGAAATCTAAGTGATTTTTCCAGGCATAGTAAGGATTACTCTTTAAGCTCTTTTGAAACAGCATTTTCTGGGAAGTCCAGTACCATTAGAAAGGATGACATTCATAATGTTTTGAGAAGCCAGCACCAGTTTGACTGTGGCAATACAAAGTAGTTACTTTTGAAAAAGATGGCTGTAATAACTCCATAACTCTAAGATATTGCTGGCAGATTAATTTTGAAATAAATTTTTCACAGCAAGCCATTCCTCAGAAAAGGACAATAAGGATGTGGGAAATGCCAGCCATCAACAGAGGCTCCTAACAAGACCACCACCTAAACATAATCACCAGAACTCTAAAACAAGAAAAATAGATTTACTATTGGAAGGAATTCCACTGCATACCAGCTCAGGATTGGCTTGTTTTAAGCAAACACAGCTATATTCTTACTTTTATAGTCCACACACAGGATTTCTTGGAGACCAAGAAACAAATTAATAAGTGAAGAATCAGATATCATGAACTGTAAGTACTATAAAAATTAACTCAGTGCTGTTCCATGCTGTGAGAAATGTTCATACGAAATCTTCTCAAATAAACAGAGGAACTGATTTGGCTGGTGTAGATGCATTTCAGAAAAATAGCCATATACTTGTAAAATTGTCACTATTTCTTATTTGCAAGTTTTTAACCTTCAATCAAGGAAATTACCCAAACATAAAATGCAGAAAGCTTTCATATTCTTGAAAGACCAGTTAGGTAACGGTTTTTATTCAAAGGTGTAATAAATTAAGCTAGATTCATTTTAACATTATTGCCAAAAGAAACTGTATCAAATGTGCTACTTTCAAATGCATAATAATAAAAGCAAGATGGAAAAAAAAAAAACATTTATAGTATCAGGCATGTTCTGTAAGATCTGCTATGGTTTCCTGATAGTTAATGCTCAAAAGAGGAGCTAAGCTTCCAAATAGTATACAGGAACCACCCAGTTAGCCATTTTCAATCATGTACAGATGGCCAAGCCAAAGAACTGAGTCTAACAATCATTTATATAATAAAAAATAATATTATAA
>NW_009614328.1:9889-17937 GCF_000690535.1 Cariama cristata | reverse complement strand
TAATAAAATACTTATTCTGGTTTACCTGGTGCAACAATGAAAATCAAATTTTCCAGAGAGAAAAACTTTCCAGAGAGAAAATCTTCCTTTCAGAATAGCACATGACTAGAAACGGCATTTGAAATCACTTTTGAATCCCCTTGCTATCTGTCATGGGGAAGCTTCACATCTCATCAATATCGTGTGTATGATGTGGGGAGAAAAAAAGGGGGATGATGAGTACAGACATGAATTGTACTGAGTGCACTGGCAAAAGCTGTTGTGAGTTTATGGGATGACTTTAAATCTGCTGGTCATTCTGCAGTTTCAAAAGTTTTCAAAAAGTTTAACACGGTCAAAAAAAATAGTGCAAGAAGAATTTTGAAGCTTTTGAAGACTATGTGATGTTTGCTTTAGAGATAGATAAAAATAAAACTAGAAAATAAAACTTGAGAGGTCGTCTAGTCCAAACCTTATGCCCCAGGGCAGCATCAACTTTTTCTTAAAAGACTTATTATAGAGACATTTTCTCATGGACAGACTCTTCCCATGTGCCACTACCTTTATGCCTAGAAAGCTTTCCCTAGTGTTATACTGACTTTCTCTTGCTGCAAGGTCAGTGTATTACAAATCCTGTTCGCTGCAGACATGCACATCAGATTATTCTCATCTTCACTAGAGTCTTTAATGTACTGGAAGATTGTTATCATTAGCCCCTATGATTTTTTTCTTCCCTTAGGGTAATCAACCCCAGTCCTTTCAATCTCTCCCATAGTCCATGAGTTCCTATTGTTACAAAGAAAGCCTTGGTGAGCTCTGGGGACTTGTATCTCTCAAAGGGACCAAGATATAGCAGTGTCCTCGTTCCACAAACCAGAGTTGAAGACCTCAACCACATGCAGCCTGGCCCATGGAAGGCCGTGTGGTCATAGGGTCTTTCTAAAGAAAGAAATCAAAAAGTGTTGAATGGAAGGAAGGAGGGAGTCTAGGAACAGAAAGCCGAAAAAACTGTTGCTGTGTTCTGGGCAACACGACTTCATCCTGTGCCCTATCAGGATGGCAAGAGTACATGGTAGAATTAGAAAGTGCCATCATTAGCTACACCTCTGGTAGAAATCACCAAGAGTGAGTAACTCAGCTAACTGTTTAGACTGAGAGAGGGTAATAATAAAAAATTATTTAACTAACACTTGTAACTAAAAAATTACATACTTTTTATTCCTATGCTATTCTAGCTAAGGATTTGAAATAGTCCTGTTTCCCCCTGTCCAGGGTGCTCACTGCCAGGCTGCGTTCCCGTGACGTTAAGTGATGTGAAAGATTTACCTTTCCTCAATATTAAACAAAATCATGAGGTAGCATTTCTTTAGTGTAATATGTGGTGGCATCTCCCTCTGGTAATGTGATTTATTATACCCACTCTACATTTCGCAGAGTGATGCATGTGGCCAAGTATCTTTAATGAAAAGTGATGCCTGGAGAAATGTTTCCCCAGAATAAAGAGTATAAAAAGCAACCACTGACCTCTCCCTGTCTATGGTGATGCATGAGTTTCTCCAACACCCAGTGAAGCATGGAGTTACATTTTCCTTATGTAAATTGAACTAAGATTTAGTGTTTTTCAGAGATCCGGTGATACTTAATAACTTTTTCTCACATGTAGAATGAGAAACCTGAAGACAGAGTTCCTTGATACCAAGTTATCAATGGTGCTACCATTTAATTATATATGTTTAGGCAAGAGAGACTGAAGATCATTGCCGTGACACAAACTGATGAAGCCCAGTTTCATTGCTGGTCCCTGCAATGCCTTGCTTAAGGGCCTTGAAGTGGCCATATTTTTCCCAATACAAGAGAACAGTTTTCTATAAAAGAATGGAGATGTTCATTCCTACATTTCCGATTTTAAAAAGAATGCTATCTACCAAATCTATACTGAACTCCAGTGCAAAATTACGGGCGGATGGAGGGATTGGACTCTGGAGAGTCTCCCACTCCTGCACTTCACCTGCAGGTGCCATGGCCCCAGCCCACCAACTTCACTCTGTGATATACCCACCCCTGCCGAACTGCCCACTAATATTTGAAACCAACTTCCCTCAACATGAAGTGAAATGTAGCCTGGTATCTACCTATGCAAACCACAGCCGAAACTAGTGTCTGGTTTGCATTCTGGTTGTCTGTGAAGGTACAAGAGGTGAATATCGCATCCCTTAGACCCACAGACCCCATTACAATGATCTAACAAAGCAGTGAGACTAAGGACTCAGCATCAAAATTCACATAAAGTGATAAGAAGTTTGTCCCATTTTAGAGACATATATTACTTGACTGTATACTGATGTACTCTTCCAAGTGTGGGGAAACACCTTTTTTACCCTAATACAATATTCCTCCCATTTACAATATATTTCCTCATCTGTTGTTTCTCCAGGACCATGTTGATCCATCTACAATCATTTCAGCTCTGAAGCCCTATTGCTGACATGAGCAAGGTCTGACAGATGTCTGAAAGTCAGCTTCTACATGCCGCTGCTTTTCTCTAAGACAAGTGAAGCTGAACATCTCTAACATAAAATTTAAGCCTGAAATTCTTTTATGGCGGATGCTGAGCAAGAATGAGTTTTCCTGCCTCTATTCAAAACTGAAAGGTTACAGTTAGATAAACTTCTTCTCAAAGGTTTTGTGCCAAGCAAAATGAATCTTGTGGTGTGGTGAACATGCTGAAGCACCTTGTTTCTAGGTACAACATGATGAAGAAAAGGCTCCGCTTTCTAGCAGTAAGGAAATTTTTAACTTTTACAAGAGGGTGGGAGAAATCCCTTGGCACACATTAAAGAAGGGCTATGGAATTTTCTTTTATCTGAATCTGAATTCCTCTAAATTAAGCAATCCAACCTGGTGCATTTTCACTGAAATGATGCAATACAACTAAGCGCAAGCTCCCTTCTTGGACAGTATTCTATTAGGCAACACTTGCAGTCTAATAAGACATAATTGTCTTGACCCTCATCCACCTTTTTGCCTTAAAAATATTTCCAAGACTATCTGACGCCTCATTACAATCGCAGTAATCTGTTACTTAGTATTGTTTGGGAGAACAGCAATATACTGTATTTTCAAAGACCTTACTGATATTCTTCTTCGATTACAAAAGCAAACATGAGGTAAGTAATAAGTTGGGTCTTTTTCCTCCACAAACATAAACACGAAGCAAAATGTCTTTGCTGAATGAAAGCAAAGAATCTCTCTGCTGGAGGATATTTGACTTCGTTTCTCTAGTAAGGTTCCCAACCTCAATACCATTTATCACTGCATCGTTGTACTGCACATATGGAGACAACGTCAAGGTTATTTAAAATAGATTGTACGTTTAGTGTTCGTGCAGGGTTGTTATGGTAGGTTTTTGTCTACATAGGGCTGTCAGATGCACGTTCCATTACATTCGCTTTGCAGTGCAATAAAGCAGATTTTCCTTTCCTCCAGTGGTTTCTGGTCTCCAATCAGAATTCCCACACTGAAGGTAATGTAGTAGGTTTATCCTGATCATAAAGTGAATATACACAGGGTGATTTCTGCTGTATGGAGACTTTATTCATCTTATGGGAAAGATAATGCGTATAATACTAATATATGAATGCAATGCAGTATCTAAAGATATATATCCCCAGGAGGCAATTTATCTGAAGGGCTGTTTTGCTGGTGTTCATTCATTTGTGGGAAGATGGTATTCCCAGACTGAAAATGAAGCAAATGAAGGGACTTCCCTGGTGCAAAGTGATGGATGATGATTTTGTTGCTACTGTCAAGAGATGCATTAGACTAGGTTTCTCATTCTGAAAACGTTAGATGAAAAGGGATTAATTTCATGACCATTTGGGAGACTGAATTTCCATTCTTAATTATAAAATGATGCCCTATTATAATTTTCTCTGAGGTACCTTGATGATTGAAGCTGAGTTACTTGACTCAGGGACACAAAGAGGTTCCAGAAGGCCCAAAGGTGAAACTGGAGGCACGTGATTTACGTAGCAGGATGTACCGTACTACAAAAATCCAGCTCCTTTCACGACAGGAACCCAAGGCAGACTGTCACCCTGGCCCTCCACTTCGCTGCCAGTCCTGGTAAGGATGGATTTTTGCAAAAGAGCTGCATGTTGGGAATTGGAAAGCGAGTGCCATGATCCAAAAATATAATCCACCTGAGAAACTATGGAATAAAACTTCCCAAGTCTTTCCGTGATGTGTGACCCTGTACTTTTCCAAGACTGATACTTGTTTTTATATGAAACATTTTATGTGCAGTATCACTAATTTTTCTACCCTAGACAACCACTTTGCGTCATTAATCTGCTAACCCTTTGCTCAGAAGAGGGCTGATGCCCAGGTCAAACTTCTCCAAAATCAGGCCAGACACCAATGCTGGGACTTAACTGACTAAATACAGTACCATTTCAGAGACACTAAGCTATCCTACAGCCTCCAGTTGCAGCCCTAGCAGGCTGCAGACCCCTGGGCCCAGTGCCATCCCTGCCAGGACTCTGAGGATTTAAAACGGCACCAGACGTGCCTGTCTGAACGCAACGGAGTCTGGTGCTCATAAAGATAGTGATGGGGTTGAACCAGGGGTGAGATTGAAGGGGGGAAAGTTCAGGTCTTTGGCATTGTCTTTCCATGTCACTGCTTTGGCATGAGCAGAAACACACTCAGCCCACGTGATATTCCCTGATGAGAAGCGCTGGTAAGATCTAAGGCCGCGACTCATAAATATGTCCTGATTGACAGCTATTTTGTGGTTTTGAGGTTTGGGATTTTTTTTGTTGGCATTAGCTTGTGTAACAGGCTTGCCTGAGTGGTAAGTGACAGTTGTGTTGATTTTAGCAGGAGTAAATTATACTAACTTATCACGCTGAGTTTCTCTCTAATGTAATACGATGTGATGCAAGGCTTACCCGACATAAACTGATGCTCAGGTCTGGATTTTCATGGAACTAATGGATATGGCTACACTTCCCTGAAAGCCAGTGATGGATGAGGTCAGGTTTCACTAACATTCTCTGATGCATGGTGCTACATTTCTTTAATATAAACTAATCCATGTCAAGGAGTATCCTTGACTCCATTTGATATATGAGACTGGTTTTTTTCCATTTTGGACATAACAGGAATACAGAAACACCTTTCTTAGCTGTGCAGTCACAAGTGATGCTATATTTCTCTATGTTCAGAGAAATTTATTCTCATGTATCACCATATATTAAGGAGTTGCAGGGGTTTTGCACTGCAGTAAAACCCAGCTACATGCAAAAGTAGCTATCAGCAAAACACGAGGTTGCCCCATCATTTATATCAGTAACACCAGCTCACAGGCAACATCTTTTGTCAAGCAGGCCAGTCTCACAGAGGCCTAAATAATAGAGAGGAAAGTCATTTTTATTAATCATTTTACTGCACATTAGCGTTTTCTTGGATATCCAGAAATAATGTCATATGTTTCTTCTTAGGTTAGAAGCAGGAGGCCCTACTATTATATAGCAGCTACTCCCTGCAGCCGTCTTATTCATCACCTGCTACTAGCAAATCTCTGTTATTTAGGATGTTTTACATCATCAAACAAATACTGATTCTGTTTATATCACAGAAAAAAAGCATTGTGCATTACTGATTTCAGACAAAAAAGAAAACTAATGGCAACAAGCTGCATTATTTTTTCCTGTCTCAGACTTAAATGGCTTCTTCAAAACGCAGTTTTCTTTGTTCAACTCCTATCAGGGAATTGAGGCCTCAAACATCATTGAGCATCAGAGAAATCCTGCCCCATCTGTTTCTTTTCACACAAAAGGACAAGTGAAGTATTTTACACACACAAGGGCATTGTAACTTGGTTTCAGCTGTTGTGACCTCCACTCTCTGGGTCTGTCAACATTTACCTTGAATAATGGAATTTTTACAGGAAACCCAAGGAAAAGTGAGTAAAAGTTAAGTAGTCCAAAACGAGTTGTGTCTGGGTAATACCCAGGATCTTATTGTTGTTAGGGTTTATTATGGAAATAGCCTACAGTAGAAGCTTTTTGGTAATTTTTTGTGGTTAAAACTCCAACTGACACCTCCCTCTGTCCCTCAAGGCCTGGGTCTCACCACCATCTGATGGTGACATCTTCAGCCTTTGTCTCGGCCTTTAGACTACATAGCTGTGGAAGCCCTGCTCCCGTTGGACTTTCACTCAGGCCTCTGTATGCAATGAATACAGAGTACAGACACTGCACATTTTGTTGCTAGATCTCTTTCCGCTGGGTGTTGCAGGCTGACCAATATTTAAAATCCTAGTAGACAATTTCCCATTTCATGTTTGTCCGCAGGAATCCTCTGAGTTCAAAAATGGTGCACAAAGTAGATGCCCATAACCATTTTGCAGTTACCTCAGCTGTATAAGAACTTACATTTCTTTGGCTGTCTGTTCTGTGGGGACTCAAGAGTAGGAGATGCCCGTAGTGTGCAGTACAGTGGCTGGCCAAGTTATTTAAGCTAGTGCCATACAAGTTAGATCTGGAATAGCAAGCGATTTAGTCATGTAGATATCACATGCTTAAATAACACTGCTGTGGGCTGGTTAGCATCAAATGAGATGGAAAACAACAGCTAAAATAACTCTGCTGCTTCCAGGTCCACGTTAGTACCTCTTTCCAGTGCTGCACCATGCCATGCTGGTGTGCAGCAGGTACACAGTGGGTTATCCTGGGTGTCTTTGCACAGAACTCATGCCAGGTACAGGTCTCTTTCTTAGCTTTGCTTGAGACACCAGTGATGACACTCATCACTGTAAAGTTACTCAATTTTATAATTATGTCCACTGGGATGAAACATAATTTCACTTGGATGTGCCTATCAGTTCTTCAGAAAACCCCAGTCTCATACAACATATACCATGGAAAATAACTGTGTCTCACACTTTATCTTGGAGAAACACAGATCTAAGTTTCCATTTATGGTATAAATATGGGATATTAGAGAAACTCAGCTTCTTTGGATCTGGAAAAGCATCCACATGGTTTTAAGCAAAGCAGGCAATCAGTTGCAGTTCTCTTCAGCCAGGAAATCACTGGCATGATACCACTGGCATTACTTTAAGCTGCACATCGCTGTGGTCAGCAATTAATTTAAGAACTCAATAACCTCAAGCACACACAACTCTGCTATATACCAAGATTCTCTTATCTGCAGTGTTTAACTTCAGAAAGAGATGAAGCAAGCGCTGGGTATGTTTCTGCATCTCACCTCCTCACACCTCGCCTTTTATTGTTTTTTTTGGCATTTGCCATCATTTGATCTGGAAGGAACCCAAGTTTCAGCATTTTTCTCTGGAGAAACAGGTGTGATGTATCACCTTACATTAGGGAAATCCAGTTTCCTGCACTAGCTTTAAATCAAGGAATCCAGATATAAAATGATTCACGAAACAGAGCTTTCCTGGAACAAACAACTCCATGAAGGAGGGTTTTACCGATTAAATCTGATGAATGATGTTCTGGCTTTTATGTCTACAGTGATCTGTGAGAGCTGGTGTTGTGAAAGAAAAAGGTTGGGCTTCTTAACAAACAGTGATAAATGTGATTTCTTCCATATTATATGAGTTGTAGAGAAAGTTTTATTGCCATGAAAGATTTCAGGTGTTTTTTTCTCATCTAAAGTGCTATGTCAAGCTACATCCCTTGACTCTGAAAAGCACCTATGAGGTCAGAATAAAGAAACTACTGGTATCTGCGGCTCTTTTCTCCCAGAACGTATGAGGATGCGTGCCTTTAATGTACTGAGCAGGACGTTAACTTCAACTCCTTCTCGGTGTGATGGAGCAGAGGCAGCAGCAGCATCCCCAGGGGCAGCAGCATCCCCATCCCGGGGGCTGCAGCGTCCCTATCCCGGGGACAGCAGCAGCATCAGCATCCCGGGGGCAGCAGCAGCATCAGCATTCCGGGGGCAGCAGCATCCCCATCCCGGGGACAGCAGCAGCATCCCCGGGGCAGCAGCATCAGCATTCCGGGGGCAGCAGCATCCCCATCCTGGGGGCAGCA
>NW_009614328.1:0-9842 GCF_000690535.1 Cariama cristata | reverse complement strand
GGGCGGCACCCCGGGGGCAGCAGCATCCCCATCCCGGCGGCGGCTGCTCCATTCTCCCGGCTGTGCTGACCTCTGCTGGTGCTTCCCCGAGGCGTGAGGTTTTTCCCTTTTTTTTTTTTTCGCTCATTTTTTAAAGCAGCTGGCATCATAGGAAAGCAGCGATGCTTTTCTTCCACCAATCCGTTCAAGTTTTTCGAAAGTATTTGGTCCACGATGTGAGGAAGTGAGGAGCGAGGTTTCTGTTGGTGGCGTGCTCTGAGGGGCAGAAGCACATCCTCAAGTTCAAGTCTTTGCTCCTCTTCATCGCTCTGCTCCTCAATTGTGGACCAAATGCAAGCAAACTCCCTGCTCTCCTTTCCCCCCAAAAGCCATCATCCCACATGCTCTGTGATACCTTGAGGCAGGGAAGCAGGGCTTGGGCTCTGCTGTGAGCCAGGCCCTCCCTCCTTACACTCACCTCCATTCCTTTTCAGAGCAGGCTATTTTACTCTGGTTTTAATTTTGAGAGTTATGCTTGCTGCATAATGATTTGGTCAGCTGTGGTATCACAGTCTCTGGACTTTCCCAGTTACTGCACTATAACCCTTCCTGCTCTTAGCAGAGCACCTTTATTTGGTTGAACAGGCTTACTGTTTAATCCGACCTTTTCATTCACGCAGTAGTTCAAATGTTCGAAAGAACAAGATTCATCCCTGGCTAATGGTTCCTAGCTGGCAAAATATTTCAAAGCTCTGCATAGGTACATTCAGACATCTTCCAGGGTCCATTCTGAGTATGATTCATGCCATTTGCTCCCCAAGTACACAAAGAACTGCCTTTCAATGCCTGAAAAACAACTCCTGATGCTTCACTGGGAATTGTGCATGTGTAAGGCTCAGATGAAGCCTGAGCAAGGGCTGCAGGTTAAACCCCAGAAGGACTTTGACACGTCTATGTGGACTGAGTTCATGAGCGCGTGTTGTCTAACACCTCTCTTCTGCCTGAGACACCCTGACCGTTTCAGGGGGTACCACTCAGTGTTTGGGATCCAGCTCGTGGAGGTGCCTCCTGGGAAACCAAATTCGGTTCCTTCCTTCACTTGGGAAACTGAAATCCTCATCTGCCTTCAGCACAACCCAGTGAGGAGCTGGGCGCCAGGTCTCAGCACCTTTTCCGCCAAGGTTGTTCAGTGGTGCAGTGAAGAATTCAAGGTTCACTGTGCAAAACAAAGCAGTACCTTGTAATCTAGCGGTTACCCAGTAGGTAACGCCTACATTTTTTAATGAATTTAGTGCTTCAGGATTTGACCTCTAATTAACATCATTGTCCTTTGCTGTTACCTTTGAGTGTTCTGGTTTATTTTTGGATATTCTCTTTGGGTCTTTCTTCACAAGGAAACAAGGAGCATTATTAGCATGTGTTAGTTTCTCCAAAAAAAGAAAAGATCTTTTTCATTCTGGACATTATTGATAGGATAAATGTACAATTACAATTCAAACACTAATAATTATCAAATAGCATTTGTACAATGACCTATTCCTAAATTATAACCTTGTTTGTCTTTTAACCATACAATTACTCTTCCATTTCAGTGTCCCAGAAAGAATGATCTTTCTCCCCATCCCTTGTTTTAAGTGGCCATCCCTTCATTCATCACATGAGTAAGGAGAAGGCTGAATCAATTAATCAAAGGTTTGCAGAGCAACACTGACCAATGTAATGGTCGGTTAAACCTTGCTTTCGATGTAGAATTCAGCCTTAGAAATCCAAAGTAGATGTTTTCTTTTTACAAAAGCAACCTTGAGGCCGAAAGACTATTTTTTCTTTTAATTCTCTTTTGACATTACCCTTAATCTGGATCAAACTGAAGAGCTGCAATAAAAATAACATCTGTAACCTCACTTTTGAAAGCTGCCTGTTAAAACATGATACTAACACAGGCTTCTGCTTTTGTACTTGTAATTTAATGCAAGGGTAAGGAAAGGGCAAGAAAGAAGAAAACTTCCAGGAGGGTTAATTAATGGTTGTGTAAATAGCAGTTCCTTGTCACAGCTGTGTACTAACGCTTTATGACAATGGTTTAATGTGCACCATAGCGTGGTCCAGGTCTGGAAAATGGTAGCAAGCCAGATCCTTACCAGATTTCCAGTTAGAGACTTCACTAGATCTTGAGAAATATGTGCAAAGAGTAATGTAAAGTAAGGAGGACGTTGCTGTCAGAGAGTGCTGAACAACTGAGGACAGTGCTGACACTTGGGAGGATGGGAAACAGAAATGGGATGGGCCCTCCTTGAGACTGGAGCTAGAGGAAGGGAGTTTCAGACAAGAGATGAGATGGAAAACTTCTTCAAAAAAAAGGAGACGACTTTGATCGCTACACTGGACTCAATACTTGAGGACTAGAAATGTATACAGAAAAAGACCAGAAAGCAACTGAGAGGAATTTCTTGAGCAGTTCTTTCCCAGTCCTTTCCCAGAAGCACTTCCAAATGGATGAATCGGCGATATCTTGCTAAAGATTTCCTTGGACTTAAATCTCTTCCAAACTATACACTTGATCCCAAGCAACAGCAGTTTATGTTTAAAACTAACACATTCTCAATTTCTTTACAGTCCAAATGCAGGAAATTATTTCAGTGAAATGAAAAGTTATGTTCTTAAAATACATTTCGAGATCTGCGTTAGTCTACTTCAAAAAAAATTGTGTCTACTCAATTTAATGGTGTCTGATTTCACTTTTCTTCTGTATAGTTATCAGGAGCTAAATACCGTACGTACCTGAATCCGTTGGCCCAAATCACACAGAGGACAGAGCATACAGACTGATCACAATATCACAGTATAAAGCTGAGTGTAAATATTATTTCTCTATTTTTAGATGGGCTGAGCTTATATTTAGCTAGTAGTGTTCAACAACAAGTCATGATACATAGTAAAAGCAAGAATGGTCTTTACGCTCATTTGCTTTCTGGAATTAGAGAGGAAATGATTTTTCATGGCTCAGTAAAGGTAGTAATAATTACTGACAGGTTTGTAACAGTTCACGGAGAAGGTGTTTGCTGCTGGTTGATTGTCAAATGTAGGACCACAAGCAAATGAACTGAATCAGAATAGTAACTCTTGTGTTGTTTCTAAGAAATTTGAAAACAGAGAAAATGGCAAGGTGACTGTTGCACAAGGTACAAAGAAGTACCATAAAATCAAGTTAGTCTGGAAAGCATCTCAAGGAATGGCTGTGTTCTGTTCTGCCTCAATACTGGATGAAGCACTCAGTCATTCCTGACAGATGTCCATCTTATCTGTTTGTAAAAGACTTTCAGTGATGCATACTCCATAACCAGGAAACCTACTCTTGGGCTTTAGCAAGATAAAGATTTCCCTAAAATCTAACCTGAAGTTCCCTTGCTATATTCAGGCACTCTACTTCTTCTGCCTACCCACCTTTGAGATGAACAACAGATTTTTCTTTTCTTTTTTTGCATCAGTATTTTATATTTTCAAAACTGTTATAACAGCCTACCTCTTTTTTTCCCACCCCTCATCCTTTTCTCTTCTTTAGGCTATCAATCTCACTTCACCTTGTCGTCCGGGTTTCACAGACTTGTGACCATTCTTGTTCTTCTCCAAGCTTTCTCCAATTAGCCCAGATTTCCCAGTGCGATACCTGAATCCGGACACAGTGCTTCAACTGAGGTCTTAGTACGGAAAAATTCATAGTTCCCACATCTCGCAGACTTCTCTCTAGTTTGCAGCGTAAGTTTGTCTTTTCTGCGATAACATGCCAATGCTGAATCACAGTCAGCTCACAAGCCCCAGACCCTTTTCTAGAGAACTGATAATTAACCAACCAAGGTTAAGGCACTTCATCTTACTCTATAGACATCTTTTAAATTACTTCTGTCTAAATGCACTATTTGGGGCTCATTTCTATGGCTTTTATTCTGTTTTCACCTCTTGTCTCCAATCTATTAAGACAATTTTTCCAGTCAGTTTTTTTCTTCCCCTAGTGCTTCCCATCATGATGTTATCTGAAAGCTTAAAAAACCCCATGTTATTTGTTACTGGATCATCCAGACTATTAATGAAAATATTGAATAATACCATACCCTTGCACAATTGAACTCTACATATCCTTGCATTTTGCCAAGGAATTGCTCAGTTAACTGAACACTAAATAGCGTGTTCTCTGGGCGGTGTTATATCTACCCTATACTACAAACATGTAAGTCTTGTTTCCTTAAAATGACGTGAGAATCAATGTCAAAAGCTTTGCTAAAGTCACAGTATATGATATCCACTGTTTCCACTTACTTATAAGGTCTGGTGTCCTACAGTAAAGTAAACGAGATGGGTTTGATATGATTAGTTAATGACAAATCCATGTGGATTGTTCCTTGTCTTCTTCTTATGTTCCACGCAGTAATAAATATTCTGTTTCACTATGTGTTCCACTATTTGTAAGGAAGTCAAAATTAGGCTGATGGACATCTTTTTTTCATTTTTTAAAGCTCTGTGCTGTGGTGTTACAGTATCATAGCCATCTTCACAAATTCTGAAGGAGTCCCAGTGGGGAGGTCCCACGAGTCAGTTCTGTAGGGGCTCTGCCGTGCAGCGCACAGGGCCCTCTGGTCCCAAAACACCCGGGTCTCTAAGTCCTGACCACCCTGCTCTAGTGTGGCTCAAAGGTATGAGTACACAGCAACATGACAGAAAGTGATGTATGATGTATTTTCAAAATTTCATCATATGACCTTGGTGGGATAAAAGTTCCGTGCATTATCAGTAACGTTACAGATTCTCTTTCAGTTAAGAAAGCAACAAAAGACTTGGTTTTAAAAGGACTACTTTTCCCCGTGGCCATTGATTTCAGTCTGTTTCTGACAGATGTATATAACCTTAAAACTGCAAAGAGAATAACTCCTTCTCCACCTGTCTGCTTTCGTTACACTAATGGAACCATATTAAGAATATTTTAAAATTTTACATGTGAGTTTCAATCTAATGTTACAAACTTTGATAACGTAACATCAATTGCGGCACACATTTTCAATTAGATTTCCTCAGCTGCCAAAGAGTTTCAGAATTACCAGAGATATTTAATTTTGTTAACTCTGAAAAAAAGGAGGTGCAGACGGCTGTTCCCACAAGATGACTGCTCCACGCCATGCAGATGAAAGGGTCACAGCACATTTTCAAGTTACTGTGGGTCACTACATATGCTAGGTGAAGATTTCCCAGATGCTGTTCTTAAAGACAATGAAGATATGGGCTATACTTTCAGAGCCCAAATGTTATATAGAAATACATACCTCTTGCAACGTGTCAGCAATTTTTTACAACGTGACCTCTAAAACCGGAGTGATCTGATCACGTATGTGTTGACGCTTATGATGAAAAGCTTTAATTATAAGATGAGCTGCAACAAAGAACTGACAAATCCTTTGGTTATAAATGCTTTTCTTCTCTAAAATAACAGTCAGTTCAGCTATGTTAGTGATCCAGTCTTTGTCTGGAAATCAAAATTATTCACGTTTGACTAACCTTTAAATGCTAAGGGCTAAATATAGGTTTCTTATTCCCTTTGAGACCATACCGCCCTCAATAACTTTAAGAATTTAGACCTCTGCCTGATTATACCTTACCTTAGACAGAACGAGAAAGTAGTATTACCTTTAAAGTCTGTGAACAATTTGGGATACACAGAAATTAATAGCAAAAGCCTTTGATGATGGTAGGGCTGTAATCAATGCCTATGAGTGGAGCTAAACGAATACGAGAGAAGAGAAAGACCATTGGTTTCATTTCTCTGTCTGATGTTTTGATAGCATCATGGCATTAACTTCAGCAGAGCTGGGATTTGACACTGAGTCACAACACGGTCACTTGGGTTCTTTACAGTAAGCCCACAGGAACAAGGCACCCCATGAAGAAGCAGTGCTTCCAGTCATTATTGCTTCCAGTCGTTTTTTGCTCGTCCCCTAAAGCTGCACACCCTGATTTTCCTTTTCGTGATGTGCTCTGGGCCACACGAGGCCCTGAGTTGTCTCCATGACTTTGGGGAGGAGGGGGTCAGTTCAAAGTGCTAAACTATACATATCGTTTAGGTATGTATATGTCCCCATGGCCCTGGGAGACGCACGGGAATGACCTGAGGACAATTCATCTGAATGTGTCCCAGTTTCCAGGTATTTTGGCTCACCCTCTGCCCGCACCCTAGAGTGAACGAGGAAGGGAAGACGGGCTTATCGCCTAGTCTTATCCCTGTGGGTCCAAGTTGGGCTTGTCCTCAGGGAGCAGAGAGCTCAGCCTTTGCTCATGGGGAGCTGGAAAACAGAACATGGATGTGTCTCCCTTCTGCAAGGGCAAGGGACCCCGGCATGAACCAGTGTCCGTCCTTCCCCACGCCATGTGGGATGAGAAGCTGGTGAGTCAATAAAAACCAGGCCATTTTGTTCAATGACCCTCTCAATTTTGGAAAGCAGTTGGCAATGCTGTGACACATCAAAGAGTCTGTCCCTGAGCTCTGCCTGCACGAACGGTGTCTTTGTTCCTGCCCTCCAGGAAACTCAATGATGGCGACCTTAAAAACCTTCAACGCCAGCTCAGAGCTCAGGCACCATCTGGAAACAATGAGCTGGTAGAGGCTGAGGTGCTGATGCACCGAATTAACGCGGGACCCAGGTGCTGACGTGTTACTTCCAGCTCTCCCTCAGCCTCGGCGTGTCCCATACACGGGTTTCGGCAGCGGAGGTGCTGCAGTCTGGGGTCTGGGGTCTGCTGTGCCGGTGTGTTCACCGCAGCTGGAGCTGGGTGAGAAATGCTCAAGATTCAAAAGAGGACTTTGTTTTCCTTTTCTGTAATAGATTTCTCCAAGATTTTTTTTGATTTCTAGGTACTTTCCAGTATATCCCTTACTTTCATCAGTTTTCTTAGCTTTGTTTCTCTTAGACTACATGTTTCCTTCTCATGTTTATTCTCTTTTTTGTTTCATTCAAATGCAAGATTTTTTCATTATTTTTGCTTTCCATTTGTTCATTGTATTTTATTTGGTTTTCATTTTTTTCCCTATCTTTTCTCTTGTTTCATCTCAGTCTTCCCCTCCTCCTTTCCATCACCATATTTACATTCCTCTTTCGAGGCCCACTTTCTCTAGCCCTCCTCACATAATCCCTGGACACACTCTCCAACCCCCATATCAATCCTTTTTCTTTTTCTACTTATAACCTTTTGTCCTTTTACTGTTTTTTTCCCTTCCAATGCATATTTTCTCCCTCTTCTCACATCCAGATGTTTTTCTCTCTCTATCTCCAGCTGTGCGAATAAATGACTTTTTTGTTTGTTTCAAGGAAGTTCAGTCAATCCTGAACAAAACTACTCATATTTTTCAAGAAACCGAAACTGTGTAAATGATCATTTTGAGTGAATGTTTCAAGTAGGACAAACTGAAAAATTGATGAGTTTGATCTTTGAGAAATTTTTAGTAAATAGCAGTTGAAGTAAATTTTTAAATGCTGGAGTGAATAAAAAAGAAATCAAAGCCTTTTAGATTTCGGCTGTGGAGATAAGGTCAGGGCAAGTAGCTTTCCATTTCTTTTTTGGCAGGAGTAAAGGGAGGATTTCTAACCTAAATAACTCAGGCAGATCCTACTACACCTTTGAAGCATATTTCTGTTGATCAAAACCAATGTTTGGGAGCAAAATCATTTTGGCTAAAAAATTTATTCTGGCCCTAATTTCCATGTCCTCCTTTTTCTCCATCCAGTATGGTTAGGTGCAGGCAGCATGGAGACGTGGTGAGCCATTTAGCTGATATTCAACATTACTTTAAAAAAAGAGTTGATCTCTTCCCAAGCAAGGAGCATCAGCTGTACTTTCTTGGGTATCCCAGTCCTTAGCTTCCTAGAACAGCAATTAAAATAAATCCCAGCTGGCTTAAAAACCATGCATCACATCAAAAGCATGGAAGCTTCTTACTGTTGACAGAGCTTTTTCAAAAAGGGAGCAAATGGGTTTTTTGCAAATATTCTCCTGCGCTTAAATACACAGAGGCAAAGTGTTCGTCTCAGACGAAGGCTGCAAAGGGAAAAACAGCAGCTGAGGTCGGCCAGGCTCTGCCCTCAGACATGCAATACAATTTCCAGTGATTCGGATGGGAGCCACATCTGGGTACCTGGGAGAAGAATCTGGCCCAGGCACAGCCCTAAATGCAGTGTATTTTTCTGTCCATTGTGCCCAGATCACAATTAGCAAAAAGATTTTGTGGGAGAGGAGGGAAAGGAAGAGGAAACTGCCGGTGAGAAGATATTCTTCACTCATAAATCCCAACGCATTGAAACACAGATTAGACCCCTGCTTTCTTTTTAACCACCCCCCTCCTAGAGTTCATTCAATCCTGAAATTTGCTGAACTGTTCAGCTCATGTCTACCCTGAAGTAATGAATTGGCAGGCCTATTTCTAACGGTGATTAATGAAGCTTTTCAGAGGCAACCCATTATTTGATCCAAAGTTAAAACAGTGGTTCATCATTAATCACTACAAGACATAGGCTCACAGATTCATAATTCTCAGCAAGCCCATTTCATTAAGGGTCCCACTCTTTCTTTTGTTAACTCGGGGCTCCCCTGTCTCCCCACCCCTTGCAGCCACCTTCCTGGTGCTCCATTTCCAGGTCTGCTCAAATAAAAAGTCACATGCTCCCAGAGATATTTTTCAGGAAGGCTATGCAGCCTTCCAAATCGACAACATCTTCTTTTGGGTTTTAAAATTTGCTCTTCCCATAGAAAAATGTCTCCGATTATCAAATATGAGCCAACATTGGCACCCAGTGGCTGAACAGATTAATCACAGATACATATTCCCTTGAGTCCACCTTTTCTATTCTTCAAAGACAGGTTTTCCTCCGGGATGTATGTGGTACCCTTAGACAGCCTTCCAGCTCTAGGCCAGCTCGGCATGGCTGTGAACTAAGTTATGCTAAGAAAAGACAAGGAAAATGCTTGTTGTGGCTGGTTCTCCCCTCTGCCAGGGCCCATCAAAATCACTCCACAGAAGTCACCAGGTGGGATTAACATCCCTAAGGATCACAGGGTGAGGAGCCCTACGCGGGCTCTGGGGAGGCCACAGCACCCACAGGATGTCACTTGGCACCCAGCAGACACAGCAGGTCTGTCCCTGCAGGTACCGTCTGCTCGGAGAAGGGCTGCAGCTGAGTTTTAAGTCCTGCTCCCCTGCAGAGCTGTCAGACACTCGTAATGGGATGAGCGGTGGCCTTAGGAAAAGTCCTATTGAGCCTTTTGTCTCTAAATTATCTTCCGATGATTTGTACTGGGAGAAGCAAGGACAGAAAAGCTGGATGGTGGCTGGTGCATAATGGGGAAAGCCCAAGCCACTGCTGTTGCAGCTGGTGCTGGGGGTCGCGGGTTCTGCCTTATGGACATTTCTTGGCATCATAGAATCGTAGAATCATTATGGTTGGAAGAGATCTCAAAGATCATCAAGTCCAACTGTAACTTTATCACAGCCTCCCAAACATATAAAGAGCACCTGATTCTTGGCTCTAGCCAGCTTGCAAGCAGAGAGAACATCAGCAAAGGGAGATTCAATACTTCCAAAGGTGTTTCAAAATCAGCAGGTAAAGGGCAGAAAGGAACTTTCCAACAATTTTGCAAAAGCTCCATTTAACTCTGAGAAAGCTGAGACATTTAATTGTCAAACAGAAAAGTAGTTCACTGAATTCATGTAAAAACTGTTAAGGCATGGTATTAAAATGCTTTAATGAACACAGTGTATACGACCTGTATTCAATAATTCAATCGGTTAATATGGTAGGGTAATTTGTGCGTGAGTATAACATGAAATTAAA
>NW_009614327.1:0-9762 GCF_000690535.1 Cariama cristata | reverse complement strand
CAAAAAGGACATGGACCTGTTGGAGCGAGAGCGATTCCAGAGGAGTCCACGAAGGTGATCTGAGGGCTGGAGCACATCTCCTGTGAAGACAGGCTGAGGGTTGTTCAGCCTGGGCAAGAGAAGGCTCCAGGGAGATCTTATTGCAGCCTTCCAGTACTAAAAGGGGGCCTACAGGAAAGCTGGGGAGGGACTTTTTAGCAGGACCTGTAGGGATACAACAAGGGGCAATGGCTTTAAACTGGAAGGAGGTGAATTTAGATGAGATACTAGGAAGAAATTCTTCCCTGTGAGGGTGGTGAGGCACTGGAACAGGTTGCCCAGAGAAGTTGTGCCTGCCCCATCCATGGAAGTGTTCAAGGCCAGGTTGGATGGGGCTTTGAGCAACCTGGTCTGGTGGAAGGTGTCCCTGCCCGTGGCAGGGAGGTTGGAACGAGATGATCGTTAAGGTCCGTTCCAACCCAAACCATTCTGTGATTCTATGACAATTTCTATACTGCACATACGGAAATGTATGAAGATAACTTCAAAGAACCAATGTTAGCTTGCAAGTCATGTTTACTTGTAAGAGGTGTGCATGAGTTTGACCTAAAACCAGAATATTCCTTTATTTGTTTACATTGTGTGTTGATAGCAATTGTGCAACTGTTACTTCTTTTCTGTAGCCTGTTTTTTTTCCCCCTAAACATCATCAAAAGGTGGAAATATAAGCATTTGGTATCTTTCTTGGCTTTTATCTAAAACCATAGATTCGATGTTTTCATTTTGTTACTGTTTTTAATTAAAATTTATTGCAACATCAACAAGAAATAGAATGGATCTGTGAACTGGAAAGGTTTCTCAGATATGGCTGTAGTTTTGTCAAAAAACTCAAGAAAACGTTAGGCAAATATGACTCTCATTAGGTGGGTTGGTTCTGTTTTGTTTCCCTCTTGCATTACCTCACGCTTTAAAAAAGTCTATTTCCTTGGAATTCCTTAGAATTTGCAGCTTTCTTCCTTGTCTTTTTGGGATTTTGCGTGTGTGTGTCACTTAAATTTGCATGATTGATTTCAATATCATTACTGTCAAAAAGCAGAGGTGCTCTTGCAGAGGATTAGCTAATGGAAGAAGTGAAAATTGTTCCTCCCCTGATATATTCTTTGTAACAGCTGTATTTGAAAATTTTCTTATATAAAAGTGGCTTTTGTGATTATTTTTTAGTAGCACATAAACCAAAAAGCATCAGAGGAAGCCTTTTGAAGGAGGGTAAAGATAATAAGATAAATGTAATAAAGATAAGACCGGATTATAGGCGACTTCCCACTATAATTGTTGTGCAGGGTTTCTTAGTACTGCCATAGCAGAAATCATGATTTCAGTAGTTCCTAGATTCTCCATAAACTGTTTTAGTTTCACTCTTGCTGATAGTGGCTTGGAAGGCTCTTACCCGCTTTTCAGTGGTAGCGGCGTATCCTGGTGGTGCTGTATAATTGGCATTTTATGGAATTATTTATCCTAAAAATATAACATCAGAACAGTATAAAGTATTAAATGTGCTTTTCTGTTTGTTCAGTGTCCTGTCATGCTTTTTAGCAAAAAGAAGCCGTTGTAGCTCATCAAAATACATCCAGCTTTATATGTAAAGTTAGAGCTTAAGCTGTGAGAACTTCTAACATCCAGGACCACATGAAAGAAAGAGCAGTTGACTCTTTTAAGTGTAAGAATTGTAAAAGTCTGCTGATAAACTTTTCTTTCTTCTGACTTGTGAAGCCGATGGAGGGCAAAATCTGGTTCTTTCTGCTGCTATTGATACACCTGTGAAAGTCTTATCTATCAACTCGAACAGAAGGGTATCACTTCATCCTACTAGTGTCTTTCCTGTATTTGGTTTAACATATTCTATATCTTTAAGAGCATCTTGATCATGCAGTTTTCAAATGACCAGGTGTCTTTTTTGATACTCTGCCCTCCACCCCCCCACCCCAGCAGGTAATAGAGTTCTGAAGCTGCTTTTCAGTTTGTCAATTCTAGATCGTTTCAGGTAGTGTGATAAGAATTACGCATCCAAACTGCTGCTATTTTTCAGTATCTAAGAATGTTGCTCTTGAGATAAATTATAAATGTTTTGCTACTTTTAATAAGGAGGAACTATGGACAGGTCCCAGCTTTTTTAACGCAAGAAAACACACCCCCTACAACCAGCCAAGAAGACCCCACCTTCCGCAAACTAGTTTGCTCAACTGCATAGAAGAACTGATATTGTCGTTGTACAAATTGCAGCGCATTAGGTTCTGTTGACAAAGAGATAAACCTTACCCCAGAGTGAGCATGTAGACAAGGAAAGACCACAAGCTCCTCATTCATCAGAAGAGTTCTTGAATGCTTGAATCCTTAAGCTTTTTGAGCTGCATCTTGAAGAGTATGTATTGGGGGGGGTTGCCCCCTCTGCCTCTGAATTTGGCTCAGGAAACACAAAATAACCTGAGGCTGTTTTATGCCTTTGGAAGCCTTGGCAAGAGTTAGCAGTCCTGTTCAAGGACACTATGAGGAGGTTTTGGTTTGGGTCATGCGTATCTGTGTCCCATGTCATCATTGTTTCCTCCTTATGTTCTCCACTCCCTTGTCTGATTTTAGGGAAGGCCAAGACCCACTTACTATGATTTACATGGGGGTTTGGCAGTTTGACAGTCTAAACCTTAAAACTCATTTAATCAGATCACTGAATTATCCTATAACATTCTGGTTTATTAGAGACAGACATCCTGTATTTTAAAGAACTTGAGAATTTCTGAGTCTCACCTGCCTTCCAGACACTTATGCACAAGCAAAATACATTACAGCATCTTGAGCTCACCCTTTCCTGGGTTTCCTGTAACTTCAGACTTTTTTTTTCTTAGCCCAGATACTCTTTTTCTTTCTAAATAAGGATGAGTTAGGTTATGGAGACCCTTATACTACACTAATGGCAGGCATCTGCTGTAGTGACTGCCAGAATATGACTGCGTGCTTCTTTGATCAAGATTTAGTTGCATTGCTTAGATCTTTCAAGTTCTGTTTTCTTTTTAAATATAAAGAGCTATAAGTTTGTTGTTGAGTTGTTGTGTGGTTCTGTTTAAATATACTCAAATATTTATTCTATTTTAGTTTTGAGAATATATTCATGTGAGAGGAATGTGCACGAGTACTGGTTCTATTCAGCAGAACTTCTGCTTAAACATATTCATTTATTTCTGCTTACTTTCGTAACTTTTATTGTTTTATCTTGTGACTCTTCTAGAGCCAGCAGAACCAAGACAGACTTTCTAATCTTCCTTGTGTGCTTGAAAGCTGTTTCCTGACTTTCAGTCATGTATACTTCAATAAATCACTTGAAGTAAATGCAGGGTTGTATCTGGAGTACACACTTTCTTTTGCAGGATCTTCCACTGTTAATGCTATCCTAAGAAAGTAACCAATTTTTGACCCTGGCTTGAGTTGGTAGGGCTGATAGGAAAGCTGTGGGGCTTTGTGAAAGATACTCCTATAAACGGAGCCTGCTGCTGCATGGCTACGTAATTCTGTGTCAATTTTAGTCATTTTCAAAACTGCTTATAAAAAGGTAGAAGGTTGTTTCATCCTTTTTAACATTCTTTGATTTATAAGGAAGGGGCTACATAAATAACATTTCTTTATGTTCTTTTACATTTTAAAATCATTGGAGTATCAAAGTTCTTCCCTCTTGACTTTCTAAGATATGTACTCTTTTAAATTTTAAATCCATAACCTGTACATTTTTCCTGCAATTGTTTGTTCCAACAGTTGCATTTCAGATTTGAACAAGCACAAGTGGTCATGATAGTGTGTATATATCTCTTCCTTTTATAATCTTGTTTAATTATATGATATGCATATGGGAGTTTCAATTGATGTACCTTGCTGTAAAAAGAATTCAGAGGCAAAATGTAAATAACCAGTCCTTTATAAAACACTTTTGGAAAAAAACTGACTTTTTTCTGTGTTTACTTCAAATTTGCTCTTGGACAGCCTTTCAGCTTTCTTCACCTGAATAAGGAAGCTGCTACCCTGATCTGGGGTTCCTTTCTGTTTTCCTTGAGTACTCTTGGAAACTATCCAGTGTCTATCAGCACTCACAAGTGTCTTGCATTCTTGTCAAACAGCGAATGCTGAAGTTCCAGCAGTCATTGGCAGACTGAAATTTTTCTGCAAGGAGTAAGGACATTCAGTGCCTTTCTGGTTCGGTGGGAATGATGTTACGCTGAAAAGGCCTATCTGAAGACTGATGCTTCAGTTGCATTATTATTATTTATTTAAAGTATGAAAGTATTCCAAGGAATGCTCCTGTTGGTGAGGTTTGAAGTCATACGCAAGTTGGTCACTTTGAGCGTACACCTAGATGAGGTGTTCGTCTGCAGCTGGGCGCTTTTCTCGCTGAATCTTTGAGCAGTGCTTTGTATAGTCCATATTCTGTGTCACAGAAGATTAAAACACAGAAACAACCTTATGGGGAAGTCTTTGTTGCCTTCCCCTAAATTTCAGAGTATTGATTGCTATTTTATAAATAGTTCTATACGTTGCTTAGGAGGAGAAGGCAGCTACTCTATAGACTAGGATACTAGGTAAAAACATTCAGCTGCAGTTTTGCCTGTATAACGTCATAAAATAGATGTCATGCATCTTAAGTGTTAAATCAGTTGAGGTTCATACAGAGCTTTAGCATAGCCTATAAAGAAGCTACCAATGTTAAACATTTTGCTGGCTCTTTTATTTCTCTACTAATGCTGGTACTTGCTTGACAGTTTAATAGAATCCAGATGATTCTCATTGTAGCGAGGGACAGAGGTTGCCTGTATATTTTAACTCCTTTTTGCATTTTCCCTTGGTTAAAATAAGAATTTTACTCACTTGGGTAGGAAATTAAATACTTAAGTTAGGGGAACATGCAAAGATGCTCTATTTTCCTTTCCTTTGAATATCCCGGAAAAGAATAATAATGGAGCAGCAATTACACTTCAAATTATTAATTACCCTAAGTATCTGTAAAATTTATTTTAGCTTTTTGTTAAAAGATATACATTAGTGGGTGTAATAATGCATACATCTGAAATAGCTGTACTTCCATCTTTTCTCAAAGGTGTTTTGGGCTTTTTGGGGGGTTTTTTGGATTTTCTTTTTAAAGTTTAAATATTGTTAATTAGCAAAAAATGGGACAGTGCTGGAAAGATAAAAGATCTCCGTGCTCTGTGCAGTGGAACTTTGTCTCCACTAAATTCAAAGTGGTCCTGTACATGGGGAGCTGTGCTTGGTTATTCTGAGCAGAGGTGTGTGTCTTGTTTTCAGGTTTGAGGAATATTACTTGAGATTGTTCTCTGTTCATGGACTTAGGGGCAGAAGGAAACCCACATAAATACCTACCCCAGTGTGCCGTAAGTGCACTTAACTGTAATGTATCCAGTATGCCTTTAGCAGTCGTCTTGCAGTGGAGAATCCACTGCAGTCATGGGTGAATCAGTCTACAGTTGATAACTCTTTAAAGTGTACTTCCTTTTCAAATTTAGATGAGATTCAGATGTCAGCTGCTGGCTCTTGTGCCTTCACTAAATAGAAAAAGCTGCTAATGTCAGAGGGTTTTGATGGGGTTTTTTTCTCCTTTTTTTGTTAGAAGTCACATTAAAACAATAATGTAAAGTATCTTAAGTTTCTTACAGCAGGGCAAGCTTTCCAGAACTAAAATAAACATGAAATTTTCAAAAACATTATTGAACAGTGTAACTATCACAAATGCACATATTTCCCTGATGGTCTCTCAATGTTGGTGGAAAAGCTTTTATATTATTCTTTATGCCACTCTGGAACACAGACAGTGAAGTCTAACCTACTTTCACTACCTCCCAAGAATAAAATAACTTCTTGTTTGGAGTATATTTTGCTATAAAGCATATATTAAAACATGTGGTCCTATTTCAGGAGTCTCCTCCCACCCCAAGTATGCTTAATTGACTAAAAAAAAAAATGCCTGTTTTTCTCCCTTTTGCTCCTTCTTCCATGAGCCTTGTGCTCATCTCTGTAAAGTGTCATGTCTTTAGCAAGCACAACAGAGAATGATCACTTGTACTTATCAGGTCTATCTTGGAACACCTTGTTCATCCGCAACTTGTAGGATGATGCTTTAACTTCTATATTAGTATATTAAAATGTGTCTGAAGGAAAGCATCTGTCAGTTAAGTTTGTTAGCATACGTCAGCATTGTCAGAGTGGTTAAAGGTATGTGCAGAATACCAAATGTGTCGGAGTTCTGGGCAGGCTTAAACAGACTGGTGCTTTTTAGCTTGGGTGGTAGCACACCTCTGGTGCCTGTAGAGCTTTGTTGACAAAAGCCTCTCCCTGGCTGAAGGAAGCTATGGATTTAAATTTAGCCATTCTTTTTAAAGACTTTTTTTCAGGATACAGCCCATCTTTTACGGTATTTGTTCATAGAAGGTGGTTTTGCTATATAAAATGAACCTGTTCCCAGCCAGTTAACCAGAAGAGATTTGTATTGTTCTCTGTAAGTGGCCTGTCACCAGTATTTACCACATTTTTTTCCCCATTGTGGGTTTTCTAGAGAGAACAAAAACAAAAACGGCTTCATTCTCCTTCAGATCCCTCATGATGGCACCAGTAGTCCTGAACATTTGGAGAAGAGAATTTGAGATGAGATGAACTGGAATTCTTTACCGTTACTTCTGAATATATAAATTGGTAGGAAATGTGAGAGGCCAGATTAGATATTTAGGTAACTGTACAGCATGTCCAAAAACTTGATGCTGAGTTTTCCTGCCATGTGTTTGTGCCCTTCAGGTCTATTCTGTATATAGGTTTTGGTTTGTTTGTTTGTTTTCCCCACAAATCTGTCATTAGAAATGTTAGGTCAAGTTGAAAGGATCCCTGATTTGGTGGCCAAAGAACTACAGGCAGTATAACATTCTAGCATTCTGGATGTATAATTGTTAGACTTAATAGCTGCAATGGCTGAGGATTTCTGAGTAGCTTAGTCTCTACACTGAAATAGCGATGTGTATTACTTCCTACATGATGCAGCATTGCCTTACTCTAACCTGTTCACCTCAGCTGGAGCAGAAGTTGAGGCCATGATAGCTGAGTTCAGACTTGCAAATCCGAGTTCTGTATCATCATGCAAGTGGTAAGGATGGAGATTCTTTTTATGGTCATGTCTTCGAAGATCTTAATGAGTAAAAGGATACTTCAGCAATATCAAGTTTGTTTTATTACTTGGGATTTTCCTTCTCATTCCCCTAATTAATTTTTTTTTCTGAAATAACAGTGTTTGAAGAAATTTCAGGGGCCAAGTATGCAGGAATAAATCTCTAGTACGAAGTTTTTAATAAAAGACTTCTGATTCCATAATTATAGCTTTCTTTTGAGTAGTTACATATATATTTTTATTATTATTATTTCTTTTTAGTATGTAACCTCTTTTGCAAAAAAGACAACTTGTGTTTTCTAGAGATGGGACTAATAGTTGTCTGAATTACAAATCGTCTTATTGTATCAGGAAGAGTACTACCCTGTTTTTTTTAAACAGATAAAGGAAAGTTCAGTCCACTTGAGATCAGATACAATCAAACTCTACCAAGGTAATCCAGTTTTCTGGATTATAAAGCACTCTTTCACTTTTCCTTATATGTAGAAAGGAGGGTTTGTACCATTGAATTACGAAAAATGGTAAAACATTTAGTTCTGTATCTTCACTGCCAAAGACTCACAGTTGTTTCTGGAACATCAATTAATTGCGGAAAGTGAGAACATCCCTTTAGATAATCATGTGGAATATTGTGCATTGGAAGAGTCTCGGATTATGACTTTCTGAAGTTTTATCCAAAAGGGATCTAATGTATAGACCATGGAAATACCTAGATTTTAGATACTACGCTTGGACTAAATGAATTCTGAAGTTCTTTAGAATAATTTCAAGTATTTTTATATGCGTCTCTCTTTGTTTTGTTACACAGTATTGTATAGTTAGTGACTCTGAAGAGAGCAGGAGACTGGATGTAATGTCTTTTATCTTCAGCTAAAAGCTATTGTTTGCAAAAGGGTCCTGTGCCTGGTTGTCTCCTCTAAAAACTTTTTTTGTGAGTTTGGTTATTTTCCAAATGTCCTATCATTATTTCACAGAAATGAGGTTGTATGCTGGGAAATATGGATGGGCGTACTGGGAACAAAACTTTTATATATCCTTATATAGATGATTGTCAACAGCTGGAATATCCAAAGGATGGACAAATCTTTTGCAGCATTCTAAGCTGCCCCATCTGCTTCCTATTTGAGCATCCTTATTGTAGTCAGTTTTTCCCAAAGTAGTATTGATAAGTCTGAAGGAAAATACTTTGCGATATGTTTTAATAAAATTCTAGTGTTGATTAAAGTACAACTAGCCGGTTACAGAAAATAAAGTATGCATTGTTTTTTTTTTTTTATGGCTAGGCATTACATCACTAGGAGACTAAGTTTAGGGTTTAGTGTATAAATACAAATACACTTCTCTGTGTTCTTGATATGATGCACGCTGTGTGAATTTCATCTAAATGCACTTCCCTTGCTTTTGTAGTCACTGCCAGTTACTAGATTTAATGATAGTTGGCTGATTCTTTCATTTTACTTTACAATGATGGAAACAAATGCAAATTTTAAGGTTTATATGTTTTAGCAGAACTTAAATAGATTTTATTGAGCGAGGCAAGAATTCTGTGCCTCTAATGCCAATAGGATTTTGGTTTCAGTACAGGCCATTTAATGGAATATGTGCATTTTTATAGCTCCAGGGGAAATAAATAAATAAATAAATGTTCAACTCTGTCTCTGTGCCAGGTGCTAACTTCTGGACCTTAAAGTTTCCGTATTCTTTCTAAATAGTTCTTATAGCTGACAGCTAAAATGCATGATGGCTGATCTTCAACTGTTTTCTGTCCATCAGATTCAATAGGGGAAAGCATTCATACTTTGCGTGTTCTGTTGTGAAAGACTGAGTTATGACGGAGACATAGGTGTTTATTTTGCTTTTGGAGAGGAACACTTCTGAGCTAATAAAGAAGTGGGTTTATGATTTTTAGAAGAACGTTAATTGTAACGACTCTTAGTACTTACAGTCTGTTCAAACTGCCAAAAATGTCTAGATATGTTTGTGTTCTCATATCTGAAAGAAAAAGTAATTTTTTGAGCTCCAGCACATGTTGCGTTGGTTCCCCCAGGAGTGTTATTTTACTCTCTTGAATAGGAGAGTGTAGTCCACATCATTTTCTGTAGGAAAACTTATGTACCTGATAAGTCTGCTCATGATGAAGGCCTTTAAGCAGTTGGGGAGGGGGAGTGTGTCTGAGGTGTCTCCTGATTTCCTTGAAGATGCTGTCATGCTTCCATGTGTTCAGAGCTGTTGAGGTGATGGCTCTGACCTAGTGGTTTGCTGAAGGCAGCAATCTCCTTGGGAAGGTTTTCTCATTCCCAACTCCATGTTCCAGTCACTGTATTCCTTGTCAGAAGTTACCAACCCCACAAGCTGTGTTTAATACGATTCTGCGTGGCTATATGTATTGGGTTTGCGTGGTAAGGTTTTGGTATTGAGAGGGCTACAGGGGTGGCTTCTGTGAGAAGCTGCAAGAAGCTTCCACTGTGTCTGATGGAGCCGATGCCAGCCCGCTCCAAGAGGGACCCACCACTGGTCAAGGCCGAGCCCGTCAGTGATGGGGGTAGCGTCTTGGGGGTAACAGAGTTAAGAAGGGGGAGGAA
>NW_009614326.1:18674-23810 GCF_000690535.1 Cariama cristata | reverse complement strand
AAAAAAAAAAAAAAAAAGCAGCTGTAATGGAGAAGTTCATTAATTCTCCAGGATGGAAGGGGCATTAGTATTAAAGCTCCCATTTTAGCCTCAGATTCTTAAGCGAGCTCAGAGCCCAACTGCCTTCCTTTCCATGGCCAAAGACACTCGGCGCTCTACAGCTCTTTCCCATGGAGGACTGAGTGTCTCGATAGACATGGAGAGGAATTACGGATTTTGAGGTGACCATGTGAGAGCTAACACATTTTACAAAACCTATTCCTGTGGGGAGCCCTCCCCCCAAAACTAAAATGAAGCAAAGCCAACCTTGCACACTCAGTGCACAACTCCAGTATTGTGTAACTGTTTTGAACCTCACATCTTGAATGAACACAGTTATGAACACCGAGGCTATGTATACATTTTAGGAATACCGATAGATCTTCATACCAGGTCTTCCACCCTACTGACAACAGAATTGCTGCTTTCCATTTATATACAGAAAATGGGAATCATACTGCCCACAGACAGTTCAGGACCTGTTGTTCTCATCAGCTGAAACGATCTTTCACATTTGAAGCCTATTGAACTCAACTCTGATCACAACAGGGTGTTAGTTAGATCATTAATGAGTAATTTTCACTTTCTCCGTATACTCTTGCTCATGTGTGTGCTAAAACACAAGTTCAGGTGAACACCACCATGAAAAATAGTAAGTATTTAAGGAAATAATTCACAATTATAGGTTGCTTCCTTTATGGATGGAGCAAGTATCATGAAATTACTCTGAGACAGCAGCAGCACTCAACAGGTTGGTCTTAAATTCTAAAAGAAAGCAAGAAGGAACACATAACATTATCAGGGAGTTAAATGACTCAACCTCATGAACAAGGAAGGGACATTCAAAACAACATCGCTTCATTCTCACGCACAACGACATTTTGGGCAAAATGTTCTCCAGGAAAGAAAAGAGGTATTTATAGTCAGATTTAATGAGAAAACATGACAAGTGAAGAAAAGCCAACCATTTCATAATTACCACAATCAATCCCAACAGCACGCCGTATTTGCAGTGATGAAAATAGCAATGCAATTATTTATAAATATATTTATAAAATCTGTCTTGTCTTCAAATGGGGCTAAATACCAGGGACATGTTCCTGCATGGCTACTTTCCATATAAGATGGTGGTTTGTCAAATACTGTACAGGAGGAGTTCTAAAGCTCACCAGAATGGCGTGGAAAACCCAAGCTGCTTATGCTGAAAGCCCTCAGAGATACCAGTGGCACATTTCAGCCACAAATAAGAACACAAATATGAAAAATTTGTGGAGCACAGAGACATCAAAAGGCCAGGGGAGAAGACGGGGACTAAAATAAAACCACAGATACACAAGTCACTGCTGAAACTTGATAGTAGAGACAAACTTATCTTTGAGGGAGGGGGAACTTCCTCCAAGAACGAACTTGCTCCTTACCAGCGTGTGGGGTGAGACTCAGCTGCCTTTTTAAATATCCCACTGCACAGCTAATAGCTGCAAAGCCCCAAGGCAAAGCGACCAACGCAGAGGACAACCGCTTGGCAAACAGTGATGAATAGACACCATCAGCCAAAGGGGCAGAGATGAGTGCTGTGAATCCAGAACCACCTGCCCACAATCCCTGACAGTAGCACAACACATATGGAAGGGTTGAAGGGGATTAATACTTGCTTTTTTAAAACCTGGGAAGTAATGTGCCGAGATGCACGTTAAAAGTACATTATGACTGCAAATTCACCCACTAAACACTGCGAACCGTAATTATCAGCCCATGGTGGGTCCATTCATGCGATGACGGGTTTATGAAAATAAAGTGGGGTCCACACTCCATGAGCAGGACCAGCTTGAGAAGGCGGGATGGTGTACAACTTCATCATGTAACGCGTGAGGACGCAGGTCCTGTGACAGAGGAGGCCAGGACTGCACAAACAGGAACAGTGCTATGACAGTCAAAACAGGCACCTCCTGTCCTCAAAATCCAACGCGATCCTTGCATTTACCACAGAGGTTTTTTGCAAGGCATAGCAAAATTTCTCACATGGTCATGTTCCTACTAATCACGTTCCTTGTTTCTTAGTTGTTTTACTTGAGACCAAGGTTGCTCTGCAGGCAGAATGCCTAAGCACTTACAGTTACAGTGGGACCTGCACCGTGAACATGGACTGTTATTTAACCCCGAGTGTCTTGAAAAAATACCGGCTCTAAAACTGGGCAGCCAGAAAAGAAAAACTCTCTGAACCTCGTTGTGCCCAAATCCCACGCATTACAATGGAGAAAAGGCACCCCTCCACTTGCCCTCAAACGAGGGCTCTGAAAAATGAAGTCTTAAAATTTTATGAAGCGCTCCAGTATCATCAAAATAAGGTCATTGCAGGCTGTCTTCAGAGCAGAGTTTAAAGAGCACAGGCTAATCACAACCGAACAATGCGTAAAAAAGCAGAAGAGGTGCTCCTTGGCTGCATGGTGCAGCACACTCCCCTTGAAGACAATGAGATGGCATCTCAGGGAACTGAAAAATGGCATCACCCTGTATCCGCATCAGCCAACTGAACCGAAGTCACGGGCCTTAATCCCATTGTTCCCCTCCCTTTCACAGAATCAGACTCACAGCCATGCAGGGCTCAACAATTCATTTAGCATACCCTTCTCTCCAAAAGCAGTATCAACAGATACAGACATCTGCTCAGCAGGACGCCGTGTCCCAGCTCCAGCTCTGCCAGATGCTGCATGCCACACTCACAGCTGGGAACCAGTAGAGTCTGTGAGAAATATTTCACATCTGCCAGACCTCGCAAAAATTGCAGAAAAATCTACTCACTCTCCAGGGCTGCACGCTCCATCTGAGTAGCTTGTGCCATACGTGTTCCTTAAAGGCTCCAAGCCTGGAGGCTCTGTGCCTTCTTCAGTCAATCTGTGCCAAGGCTGTGTTTTCCTCGGTGTTAGAACAGCCACCGCCAGCTCCCTTCACTTTTACTTCTTGTCCGTGCTTAACTTCCGCAGCCTCAGTAACGTTCCTGCAGTTTCCTTCTTAGTACGTAAACCCAATATAGTTTATTCCTATTATTTGCTTTTAACACCTTGTTATGTGAAAATACTATTGTCGTGTTTGTACAAAGTCTGTTTGTAGCCTAGCTTTTCCTTACAGCCTGTTCTGAAACATAGCAGGGTTTTTTTGGCCACGAAAGTCCAAAGGAGTTCAGTCTCTCTCTGCCTCAGCACCTCTGCTGACACTGCAAACAGGGACTCGGCAGCAAAATTGCATTTCTCTACCAGAAACCTCTACTCGCTAAGGCCTGGATGGTAACTCATTTCTCTCAGCCCACCAGAAAGCTATCAGTTGGCAAAAGCTTTCCAACCTTACCACCCAGGCTGGATGTAAACCAGTGATACGGATATGGAGAGACTATTCTAGATCATCACATACATGTCATCCATCCTCTTGGAATTTTTTTCCCTTAAACACTGTGGAAAGATGGGATTAAGGGGAAGGTCAAAAGGAAGATGGCTAGGTAGAAAAGGCAAGCTGCAAGGCTCTACAACTTGAAGACTTTAAGAGCAATTCAGAGAACTACCTTCAAGTTTCCGTGTGGAGAATCTCATCTTGGGCAGGGGCGACCCAGAGAGGCTCTTGCAACCATCAAGATTTACAATTGCTTATAAACAGCATTACTTTCACATCTATTTTACCACAGCAGTTTCTTTACTTCAGTACACGGTCACCAAGATCACATGGGAAACAGCTGAAGCAAGATTTAAACGCAACGATCTTACCACAACGTATATTAAAACGGAAAGTTGTCTTATCCCTTAGGACCTCATCTAAATAGTCAGCAGCCTCCTCACATCAGCAAGGCTTCTATTAGAGAGAGAGAGAGATTCCCTGACGGAGAGACCACCCATCAGCTGTGAGACCACCCTCTCACAGCTGCTCTTGCGCAGAGGTCCCGCTTACTTTGTGATGACAAAGGTTTTGGTTTTATCTCAATTTTTCCAGAAGACAGATAGATGATATGTACGGTTTTAGCTACAGCTTCTCACAAAATGAGGTAACGACAATCTCCCCAACCATCACGTATAACACGTAGCAATGAAAATTAAGTTCCGCATTCAGAAACTCTATCAACTGTTGCTGAAAAAACTCCACATTGACTCCACGGATGGGATATCATGGCAATTGTAACTGAGATTGATCAAAGCTGCTTGTCTTTTATGGTCTTCATTTGCAAAGGACCAAATATAACTGGATTACTGGTAATACAGTACAGCTCAGAAAAAAAGGACATTAATTTTCTTTGCCTGGAAAAGGCTCCTGGCTTTTTTCTTGCACTTACAGCGAAGTGCAAGCCAACTCGAGAGCAGAAAGGGAGCAACCATGAGCAGAAAAAACAGGAACAAACCTTCAGCGGGACTTGAACTTGGGAAAATAATCCTGGCACGTTCAGAATGAGCACCACCGCTTTCACCTCCTCTGATGAAAGTTCATTTCGCTCAGCTCTACGAAAGCATCTGAAACAGGAGGGAGGAAGGGACTCAGCAGGATTGAGAGGGAATGTATATTGCCTCTGATGAATGGCACGATGCCCAGGCAGCTGCCGCGCGAATGCCAAAAGCGGGCCCTTCGTTGCTTCAGCTGGATCCCTCTTCAAGTTTTGAATTACAGACGGATACCTCACTTTATGGGATTGGGCTGCAACACGGCAATGCAGAGACTGCTTGCTACATGTGTCTTTTTCATTCTGAAATTGAAACCCTGATGGGAAACGAGCCTCTCCAACGGTCTCGCACAGCAACTAAAAAATATTATTTCAGCGCTTTTACACCAGACCTTGCAGGAATTAACAGTATCCCAGATCTTTGTTCACCTTTCAAATGCAAAAAGGCACAGCAATATCATAATTGACTTTAGACAGCCATTTTTTAAAAACAACAAATTGAAAAAGCTACGGTGTGCGGAATAACCAAAAGAAAATGAATTCTTTAAAATACCATGAACAACTTGGAGGGTGGCTGCTGCAAGTTAAGCGAGAGCCATGTCATTTTCCACATAGTAAACACAGTAAGTAAAAGAATGAATCATAGAATATGGAATAACCTCATGCACCAGTACAGGCTGGGG
>NW_009614326.1:11573-18227 GCF_000690535.1 Cariama cristata | reverse complement strand
GGCACAAACTGAAACTCAGGAAGTTTCATCTGAACATGAGGAAGAACTTCTGTACTGTGAGGGTGGTAGAGCACTGGAACAGGCTGTCCAGAGAGATTGTGGAATCTCCTTCTCTGGAGATATTCAAAACCCACCTGGACATGTTCCCGTGCAACTTGCTGTAGGTGACCCTGCTTTGGCCGGGGGGTTGGACTGGGTGATCTCCAGAGGTCCCTTCTGACTCCGACCAGTCTGTGATTCTGTGATTCCTCAGCATCATTTCTTTGCCCTCTCATCTGACTGTTCAAGCTCTTTGGTTCAAGGTTACCGCTTCAGACTGTTCTTCACAGCAGATGCAACTACTGGGGGATTTTTTTCATTAGCTTTTTTTTTTTTTGCCTTAAGTCTTTTTCATAGTTTACTAATATTTTCATCCGGACTGTCAGATAAAGCCAAGTACTTTGTTGGTAAACCCAACCTGCTTGCAAGGGTGAGGACAACAGAACTGACTGCTTCTGTGCCAACAGCCCATCAACGGTTTCCCAAGTTCTTCTTTCCCCTGCAGGGCTCACAAACCCCACACCTAAGTGGACAGAGAAGCTCTCCTACACTCAACCCGAAGAGTCTGGACTCCTGCTGCACAAACATACCCCCACGGAGGTCCCACAGACACCCATACAAGAAGCTGGTTTCCAGAAAGGACAGAGTCAAGCAGACAGGCTTGGGTTCAACTTCAAGGTGTAGGTACTCACAACCAAGTGCTAACCATCAGGTATACCACTATGGTACTACGAGTATACACAAGACTAGTAATTTTGTACTTCGGAGCATCACTGCACCAGAAATAATGATTCCCTACCCCCATTCCAATCACTGACAATGATTATAAATAATTATAGGAGGTTTAGCAGTTCAGATCAGGCTATTGCCCATACTCTTAGATAATCAATATGAAAAGTTAACAGCAACAGAGATCTCACCGAATTTCAACATTTGTATGAACTGTTTCATCATGAAAGAATGCTTTAAAAAAAGGAGGTAAAAGTAATACAATTTCTCCACAGAGAGCGATTCCCAATTCCAGTGTTATGATCTATGACTTGACAGCATTTCATCTTCTTGTGCGGGGCTTTTCTTTTTTTTTTTTTTAATAGAGTAGCATAGTTTTATCTTAAACAATAGACTTAAGTAAAATTCAGTCAGTCATTTTCTTAAATGGTGCTGCATCGTCAGCACCCTATAATTATTTTAGTGTATGAACGCTGTAGTTCAGAATAAAAGTCTGAAATTTATGCAGTCTTACAGCACCTTTGGCATAAATCATACGCTCCTAGATATTTTGCATGATAAATCAGCCTGTACAAAACCTGCCAGCTCTTGACAATGCCTTGTATTATAGACTACCCAGCAGAAGATTTGTTACATTTATAATACTCCTATCAGCCAGTACTATGCAATTAAATTCAATATAAATTATCACAATAAAAAATAAGATCCAATTAAGTCCAAACTGCCAGCCAACCAGAGTAAAATGATCTTACCTTAAACCAGCTAGCATTTGTAGTTCTTACTATTGTGTCATACTTCTTGCATAGACTTGCCTACCTGTTGTAGTCTCTCTTCCAAAAAGTATACAATTACAACACATTCCTCTCTACATATAGGTGTCTAACCTTCAGGGTTGAAGACTAGAAAACCTAAAACTCCTGAAATCCCCAAGGCGGTGTTTGTAAGAAGACCACGACTTTCCATGCTCAGGACTTCCATCAGCTACAGGTATCCTACCCTTTCAACGAAGAAAGTTCCACCCTCAATACCTGAGGCATGCGATAAGGCTTTCATCCAACTCAGGCACTCGGCTGCGGAGAAAGAGAAGAATCCTCATATCCTTCGAGACAGGTAACGCACAACTTTCTACACTCGTGCTCCAACTACACCCCTGAGACAAGCCAGCACGCTGCTACGCCGCAGCTAACAGCTGGCGCATCATCCCAAACCAAGCCATAACCCATTTAGTTCCTGCCCCAGCACAGTGCTGTAGGAGGTCCGGACAAGCTTGCCTACTGACTCGCCCAGCAATCCTTAAGAGGATTGAAAAGTCACCAAAAGGCATCAGAGATTCAATACTCATGACGAACGTGAACTACCTAGCACTTCTCCGATGTTCTATCAAGGTTTTTGAAATTGGATAATGAAGAGATGATTCGGGGGGTTTGAGAGAAATTAACCAGTAAAAATGTCAAATGGGAACTCTTCAGATAAACACAGAAACCTCACATCCCAAGTGTAATGAGGATTGGTAGCGGTCCAAACTAAGAATGCTGACTAACTTTTGAAATTTGTTTGCCTAAAGTTCTGAAATTCACATTGAAGGTCAATTTGTAAAACTGTCAACTATCCACAATCTTGTTAAAAAAATCTTTTAATATAAAAACATGGAAATATATTCAAGTCTGTATTTTTTAAGTGCAAAAGTTTGAAAACGTTGGCCTAAACATAGCTCTATTGACAGAGTTCATGATTTCATCTATTTTTAATCAAAAGAAACTATGAGGAATAACTTTGACACAAAAAAGTAGAAGTGAGATGAAATAGATTTGTCCAATTGTCTTGAAGGGGAAGAAAGTTTTAAAACCAATTTTAAGATTACAACTAACTTACATACTTAGTAACAGTTTTACATTTTTTTTCCTAGATAAACTAGACTCTTTGTTCTTGATACACTACATGTAACAGAATTTTTGAGAACAACTTTCATGGATGAAAACTTTAGAATTGGAAAAATAAAAGGCTTTCAGGTGAGATTCAGGACTAAACCTTAATAGAACCAATGACTCTTGAAGGAAACAAAGAAAGAAACTAGTGCTGCAATAAACCTATTTTAAGATTAAAACCTAGAAATAAAAATTTCCTGTCACACATGCAAGGATAAAGTGACGCTGTGTTCCTTTAAAAGAAGGTAGGAAAGGCGTATTTCAACATATGTGCCTTTACCCAAATGGCACTGATCCATCATCATACCCTCAGCTGGTTGTTCTTAGAGGTATACTAACTCTCAAAAAAAAGAAGGCACTAAAGTTCCTCAGGGTGACAGGAAACACAACAGAGTAAGAAATTTTAGACAGAGTTATTTACAGATATTTTCCTGTGAGAAAAGAATGGTAAGAATGTAGCTTGAACATTAACAAATCCACCAGAGTATCGGTCTGCCTGGTATAGTCAGCAGGTTTGCAGGGGGGTTCAGTGGGGCTGGAAATTCAAACTTTAGCTTGTAATCAGAAAAATCCTACTTTAGAAATTCGAACCAGCAGCTAGAAACATGTAATATAATATAGAACTCTCCTAAAAAGGTGCCCAGCTAGAGGGATCTTATACTGTGTATGTCAAATCTATGACTACTTAGCTAAAAAAAAAAAGAGGGGAAAAAAAAAAAGCCAACGACACTGAAGCTCTTTATTATTCTGCAGGGACTTATTCATGAGTGAGTGACACGGACAAAATCTGCATTTCCTTCCTTTTTGTTCCCTGGGAATGGTGCTGCAGATCATGTGTGCGATTCCTCCATCAGGATGCTGACAGAGCAGAAGTTAAACTGAAATAAATCTCCAACTGAAATAGTCTGGTCTAGTCTATTCTAAAAGTACACTCATGGAAAATAAATTAGAACAACTGAATTTTAAAAGAAGATTATTCAAAATGTTTATTCAGGCTGTTTATGAAACAATTATTCAGAACGTTTAGGCAACAGTTTAAATGAACTAGTTCCTAGTTGCTAATGTTTTATTGTCCAGTAGCAAGGTATGTCCAGTGGGGTTCTGCAGGCGATCCAGTTCACACCCCGCAAAAAGCCAAGAATTTAATTGTCAGCTTTAGAAATTAGATGTTCAGGACAATGCAGGAAGCCCAGAATCAACTACTTCCCTGTTGCTTTGGCACAGCAAAGACATACAAGACCTGTTTCATATTATTGTCCCAAAACACCAGCAGATCCCCCAGGAACATCACTATGGAGTGCTGATTTTTCGGAGTACCAGGAGTTCTTCAAAGAACACGGACAAATACACCACCCTACGCAGAAGCTGCTGTCTGGTTCAGCCAAGGAGCAGCTCACATGTAAGTCAGTTTAGGCTTCTTGGAGAAAGAAAAAAAGATTGTTTACTTACTCAACAAGCAAATAAATCATGAAATTGAAAGAACAGATTTAGGGATTATTAGGGAATATTTATTTGGCAGGAGAAAGCAGACAGGACTTGATGAGACTTGTAAGAGATAATCCATAAAAAACATTGTTAACAGAACAAACCAGTTAAGTCCGCATCCCCAAAGCAAGTTGGCAATCAGTTTTCAACACCTGCTTTCAGATCAGCGCTCGCAGAGTTTAAATGCATTGTTTAAAGCGATCTCCCCACAACCCCTAGGTCAAGAAACAGAAGGTAAAAATGCACTTTCGGGATTGCTTACTGTGAACGTTAGCCATAGCAGATGCAATTTTCAACCGACAGCGTTCAACACACACCAGTGGAGGAGGGCTGAGCATTCTGTCCTGAACGGAGCATATCGAAATCACGTGGCCAACAAGTCACAGACTGCTGAAGAAAGCAGGTCTCTCCTGACTAGTCAAGGCAAGAAACAGAAAGGTCCATCCAAGACGGTCACAAACCCATATTTATTTACCAAAAAAATCGTACTTCCCTTAACTCAAAATGTGCTGAGCATTACTCAGGTACTGGGAGACAACACCTGCAGCCCTCGGGGCTTCCTACAGTCTCCTAATAATTTCCATCCAGGATCTCTTTGACTTACAGGATCAAAGGTAAGCATCAAAAGTAGACATCTGAAGTGTTCATTTCAGCCCCTGCATCAGCAAAGGCTCTGTAGCATAGCACATCCTTCCTGAATAATTATAAACACAGAAAGGACACACACAGTGCTCATCAGTGGGGAATTCCAAGAGCCCTGAAGTGGAGGAATGCTCTCTGAAGCTTTACACAGTGGAGCCATACTGCATCCCACAAACACTCCTTCTTCCTAGGTCACCTGGCAAGATCCTGCGTTCACTCTGAGCTGCCGAAGCGAACGACAATTTCATGAAGCTGTATTTGCCACTACCACTTTCGCCCTTTGACAAGTTGACAGATGATACAAAATCAAGAAGAGTGGCTGATACGCCAGATGGTTGTGCCACCGTTCCCAGGGGCCTTGACAGGTTGGAGAAATGGGCTGACAGGAACCTCAGGAAAATTGACAGAGGGAAATGCAAAATCTTGTACCTGAAGAGGAATAACCCTATGCACCAGGATACGCCGGGGGCAGACCAACTGCAAAGCAGTTTTGCAGAAACAAACCTGCGAGTCTCAGTGGACGATGGGTTGAGGGTGACCAAGCGACATGCCCTTGAGGCAAAGAAGGCCAAGAGCATGCAGGGCTATATTAAGAGCAACATCAGCAGCAGGACAAGGAAGGTGACCATTCCCCTCTACTCTGCACTGTGAGGCCATACCTGGAGTCCTAATTCATGTGCTCTGCTCCCCGGTACAAGACAGACATAGACATACCGAAGTGACTCCAGTGAAGGGTCACAAAGATGATTAAGGGACTGGAACATCTTCCCTGTGAGGAACTGTTGAGAGATTCTGATTAAATGTAAGAAAAAAACCCTTTTTTTTATCCTACGGCTGATCAAACACTGGCATGGATTGCCCAGAAAGCTTGTGGAACATCCATCCTTGGAAATATTAAAAACCTGACTGGACACAGACCTGGGCAACCTGCTCCAGCTGACTCTGTTAAGCAAGGGGATTGGACTAAAGGATCTCCAGAGGTCCTTTCCAACCTCACTGAGTCTGTGATAAAGCCCAGACCAATACCAATGTTCAAAACTGCACTCCAGCAAACCTTCAGCTTTGCAACTCCTGCCCTCAGGAAGGCGTCCCAAGCCCACGCATTATACACGGAACTGACACTGCAAAAGGAGCTGCATCCTCTATCTCTTCGCAAAGGATTTAGTGAAACAAGCATGTCAGAAGAGAGAAAACTATCTGGAATTGTCAAAGTGTTGTGCAAATACCCTTGACACTTTTGGAGAGGGAAGAATAGAAGATGTCAAGTCCAGTCAGAAGTGTTTTGCTTTAAACTGTCTTAGATTGCACAAAGTAAGGTCATATTTGCACAGCAGAACTCACAATATGCATCCAGTGCAGAAATGAGCCAATACACAATGGCATGTAGCGCTGAACACAGATGCTTTCAATGCTCAGGTGTGAAAGCTCTGCGTCAGTGATCACAGATGTCCCATGACTTCGTTTTATACATCCAAGGTCACATAGTTTCTTTTGGCACATAGGTACACACATGTAGGCTACACGTGCAGGTATATACTCCTGTGCCTCCTACCAATTATGACCAAAAGGCCTATTCTGTCCCGCGGAAGGAGGTTCTCCTCCCCAGTGGTCTAGTAAGTTAAATCTAAGGGCACTGTCCTAGGACTTTCCATTTATGTTCCAGATACTCTCTCCACCCAGGTATTATACACTTTAAAAAAAATCTAAACACCACATCCGAGGAAATAAGACCTGTGTTAAAGAGAACCAGAGGGAACTTAGTCATGTGGATCACAAATGCGGCCAAGGAACACTGTAATTAACATTTATTTTAGGCCATTTTATGGGACCCGCA
>NW_009614326.1:9018-11542 GCF_000690535.1 Cariama cristata | reverse complement strand
TGCACATGTGAAAAAACTAACGGCTTGCTCAAGGTCTCTTCTACCCACCAATGATTTGGTAAGAAATGCGGAGATGCAAAGACCAAGACTGCAAGACAGAACCGAAGTACAAATAAGCTAGACCTCCAAGCTGACCAAATTGGGTCCAAATTAAGACGCGCTGCCAGGCTTGGAGAAGAAGTCCAGCAGAGACTCTGTAATTGCAGGAGGCTGTAAGGAAAGAACAAGGGCACTGCCGGAGTTTTCTTGGGAAGCCAAGAGAAGTGCAAAGTGGATATGAGGCAGAAATGAAGACATTGGGCAGAAAGAACTTCACAAAAGCAGTTGATTCAAAACATACACATTTACACAAACCTAAAAATCAGCTGAAAAAAACCCCAACAGATAGACAGATAAAGAATATTAAAATGGGCAGCAGTTTCATACCTGCAAATCATTTTTTCGGATAAGCCATCTAATATATGAGACAACAGTGACAATGAATGAGTGACATGGCACTAAAACTGCCAAAAGGAGTAAATACGCTGGCATCCAATGTTAAATCAAATCCTGATAAGGCTAACTACAGTGCAAAGGCATTCGAAAAGCAGAGTACGGGAACAAAAAGGCTTAACCATTTTCTGCCAGGTCTGCAAATCTCACCCTTTGATATTTCTGCATCTTACGTGTGCCTCTTACCAAGGAATTCAGTCAAAGGTGTAAGTCCTGCTTTGGCTGCAGATCACCTAACAGCAATACACATGCAAAGTACCCGAACGACATCGCCCTTAGCAGAGAAGGGGCTGCGGTGCTAAAGGGAAACGTGGCATTTGGAGACAATGATGAAATTCTAACAGCTGCGGCAGATTGGAGAGGAAGAAAAAAAAAAAGAGAGAAAGGGGATAGGGAGGGGGGATACTGGAGGACTGGAGCCAAACTAACAGCTGGATCAAAACAGCTTAAGACAAGAGGTATCTTTGGAGTTCCCACAGCCTTTTCATCCCTCTTACATTTTACCAGTTACAGCGAAAAAAATAGTAGCGCATAAATAAATTACCTAGAATTGTTCTCATCAGCCCTGTCAGGTCACCGTTCATCACATCATGAATCTTCTCTATATAAGCACATAAACACACTGATGATGAGCACTACAGAAAACCCTTTAACAGCAAAATAAATGCAAAGATGACCAGAAAGCCAAGCATCAATCACTGTCACGTCCTGCACAAAGAGGTTTTGTGGCTACCCAATAGTTCAGAATTCTTGAATAAGAGTCATACAAAAAGAGAGAGGAGGGGAAAAAAATTTCTTCTGCTCTGCATGGGAATGATTGGTACCCAAAGGTTGGTGCCTACTTATTCACCTTCCCGTAGGTGGGGATGGTTTGGTTGTGCGACAATCAAACACACACCCAGGAGCACAGAGAGGCAATGGCAGGTGGGGGAACCCCAGTAACACCTTGTGCAGCAACTCCCAGGGCCATCACAGCAGAACAACTGGCCCCTCAAAGGCTTTTATGTACACATACATACCTATATGAGCACAAAGGCAGGGGGGCTCCCAAAAACTCAGGTGGGAAAACAGAGCCCCAGCCCTCTGCTAGGGCCGTCCCAGGAGAGCCATCACCCCATTGCACACCAGATGAGTCAACTGGAGAAGCTCTCAGGGTCTCCTCACAGACCTAAGGGGGGTTACTGCCCAGGAGTATGGGGACGTATTACGGGATGCGGAGGAAGACCATTTTGGGATTGCACAAGAATTATCATAGGATGTTTAGGGTAGGAAGCAAAGGCAGGGGAAGGGAGGGATGAAGGTGATTTAGGGAGGAAGAAGCATGGAAAATGAGGAACAAGAAGATAAAATGGCCCAGGCATGTATAAATAGGTTTGCTGCTTGGAATGGGACTACAGGTCTTACAGCCCATGTATCTGTGGTGCCAGCAACTGCGGCAAGTAATTGCTAGAACTACCAAGCCACACTAGCCAGCTGCTACTCGCTGGCTAAGCAAGTAGTTAAGCTAAGCAGCTTGGCTGACAGGTACGTGTGTGTCTCGAGGGGTGAGGCAACTGGTGGAATTGGCTTCTGGAGAGATCAGGGTGGCCCTGGCCAACTTTTGGACAGACTCTGGTCTGGAGGTCAACTGGAAGACCTGCTACTGAATGGACTCTATGTCCAAGGCTAACTACTGGGGGGATCCACAATGCAGGGGGGACAGGAGTGGGGGGATGTCTATGTATGCCTGTGAGCGAGAGGGTCCATACCAAAAACAGGAGTGGGAATGCAGCCTTGCGGACTCATATGTACAAGTGCCAGCAACCGGGGAGACTGGGATTCGGGGCCAGCTACCGAGCAGACAGTGCCTAAACCCAGGTACAGGAGGCATCAACACTGCACGGACGTATATATTTTCCACTAACAAACCCACCCTGCTCAGTCAGAGAGAGGGTAAGAGGATGAGGCCATTGGTGTTTCTTGCATTTGTGGAAGCGTTAAGTGTTTCTGTGTTGTTCTGTGTGACCAACGGCATATATATAAGCATGTGTCA
>NW_009614326.1:594-8987 GCF_000690535.1 Cariama cristata | reverse complement strand
CTGCTTGTGTGTGCCCCTATGGGAAATATACGTCCAGCCTCGCTAGCGGTTCCACCTGGAGACACAGAGCTGCAGCAGCTGCATCTCTATCAGGTTACCAGATCTGCCGGTCCCCTGGTAACGACCAGCTTCCTCAATTTCCATACAAAAAGCAGCAGAAGGAAGTCTAAATACATGTACCGCACTGCAAGCGGTGACCGTTATGGGTTCACATGGTTCCCGCAGTTCTGCCAGGGTCATCAAGAAATGATAGGCAAATGGCAAATTTCTCTTTTTCTGCCTTGGAAAAACAAAAGCCAAGAACCAGCTCTTACCTCGACAAAGAGACAATTCAAACGCCCGTGTCACCTACAAATTCCAACATGTTTCTAGTACGCCAATTTGACAACGTATTTAAGTAGGAACAGAGGAAACCATTATCTGCTGGTGGGAGGGCAGGAACGGGTGGAAGACAGACGAGTCAACTCCCTGGCTACTTCCATAGGACCAAGAGTGCAATACTAGGTAGCATCAGTGAATGACCACGACTCCTTAGATGCACCAGTACATGTACCCGGTGTTATCTCCTGTTGGCAACTTCACAGTTGTACTGTATGTTCTGAAATTGCAGCTATTTTGTAAAATTCTGGTTTAGAGTAGCAAAGGTAGGGCAGCGGGGAGGCAGCGGAGATTCTGATTCTGGTCTGCACGGCTGTGAAAAATAAGCTTGAAAGAGTGAACTTTAACGGCAAATAAAACAAATGCAAAATAGCTTTAAAATAAAAAAGGATGAGTGGCACAGAGAAGGGACAAAGCTTTAATGTGCCCCCTACACCCTTATTTCCCATCTCTGTTTCCCTCACTTCGTACTAACAGCAACCTCGCTTCCACCATACTGCTGGTGAATCTGAATTTCTAGTGTAGAGGGACAAATCACCAAAGTAAACAAAATAAAGAAAAGAAACTAACCCTTTAAAGCAAAAAAGAGATTGCTTTGGGTTTTTTCCCTCTATCCCTTATTCATTCTCGCATTATACTTCTTATATGAGCTTTAGTGTGGATAAAGAAAGAGCAAAGAAAGCAAGCTTATAGGAGGCCATCCTTAAACACATTACTAGTAATTATTTTGTGATTTCACGTTTACTTTCTATTAAGTTGATTCTTCTCATGCATGCTTATGGACTAAGAAGAACAGGCTGCAACTGGAGTAGCAGCAGCCACATTTATTCTTTGTTCTGAAAGGAGGAGGATTAGAGTAACACACGCGTGTTTTTCACTGCCGCTCCTTTTTTTTATTATTACTTTTAATTACATTTTCAGACTATGCTGTCCGGTCCTATATATATATACTTCTGCTACATGAACAGACACAACATCCCTTTGTGTTGCTTTGCATCTTGGACACTTGCAGGCTCCTGATCAAGCAATGAGCTGGTGGGAAAGGGAGCTGATCTTAACTCACTGAAGAAAGAGTTCAGTGAGACATGAAGATGCACAGTGGGATTTTTATTCCAATCGAAGGTTGTCAAAATACGGCTCCAAATGAGCCACTGCCTCACACAATACGGTTTTGTTTAGTGCTTGTTTGGTTTTTTTGTGGGGCGATTTTTGTTTTCGTCTTATTAATGCAAACCGTACGCTAAAATGCTTTATGTCACTCGGTAACAGGAGACAAAAGCAAGAGGCACAGGCAGAGGGTAGGTCTCAGCTGAGCCTGGATACGAGAGGGGAATTCGCTCAAATGGGGAGACACCGAGATTTCAGCCATGCAGAGGCAGCAGCTGTGGCACGGACAGTAATTCGGCAGGGCTGAGGACCTGGGGAAGAGAAACGACAGAGCAGTGAAAAAACACAAGTTTAAGAGAGACGGAGTCCTTTCTGAATCAGCAGGTTATTACAAGTTTCAGGGGTCAGGGAAATAAAGCAGAGTAATTCTCTCACGAATGTCAGCATCTTATTTGCAGGGACAAAAGATTGTCCGAAAACCTGTTAAACAAGCAGTGGCGATGATGCATTATACGCAACAAGAGCAGAAAATGTCGACGTTGTTGTCTTTTACTCCTTTGTTTCATGTGGACAGCCTTTTTCTGCATGCTGGCTACACAAGGTTCTAACAGAAAAATAGGATCCCTAGTAACTGACTGCATGAGAGCAAATTTCATTGGGTCAAGTTCAATAGATTTTACAAACAGTATCCCACCTAGCAGACGGGAATACTACAACAGAGGCCAATAAAACTCCTGTACCGGCATCACCAAGTGCTTTAAAGACCCAGGAAGAGAATTCCCCCCCTCCCCCTGATCACACCCTTGTACCCCAGGTCACAGCTGCCTTATACAACCAACGCACTCCGCATCAGCCCAGGCTCCTAGTAAAATGCTCTTTGAAGACTGCTGACCATTCTTCTCCCTCTTCCTTCACTCCCAGTACCTGGAGTTTTCCGAGGTACCAAGGACTTTCCAAATACCCAAGTGAAAGCTGATCTGGAAGGCAATCAGCAGCTCACTCCAGCAAACAAATATGAATCGGAACATGAATCCCACTCCTGTTCTGCAGCGGGACAGGAATGCACAGCTGTTACTCCAGCTCATTTCAGAGAGGCAGCAGAAACTTGACATTCATGTCCACCACAAGCACGTTCTGAAACTGCCCTGCTCAGGTCCCGGCTGGCCATCAGCCAGGTCCTCAGCGGCTGGGACCGCTGTGCATAAAACGGATCAGATGGCACATTGCCTTTTGTCATTTCTGGGAACTGGATTAAGGACGAGGATCGCTGCAAGACTTCATCTCAGTCCTGCTGCCCTCCTGCCTCAGACGGAGATGGAGCGTTAGTCTGTAGTCTTACAGAGATGTAGCCCACAAATAAAACACATCCCAGCCTGCGCTGCATCCCTCTGATCCTAGTGACTCTGAGTTACAGAACATGTGATGGCACTCCACAGCAGACAAAGAAACGTAGGGCAGCATGTTTACGAAAAAGAAATACCCCTAAACAATAATTCCATGCTGCCTCATCTTTCAAATCAAGGAGGTGCCGCTCAGCCCTTACAAGTTAGCAAAATTCTTGGTAGAAGCTGCAACAGCCTAGGTCCTGCTTATATTTTATTATCAAAAACAAGACTATAAAAAACCAGGAAGACGAGCAGTAGCTGGCTGAATAGTGAATAAGCTTTTAATTAGAAGCTATACCTTCAAATGAAGGTGTGTGGTTTAACAGTTCGAGTAAGAAACCACAGCATATTGGCTGCAGATTTTCAGCTTCTCTTCTCAGTTGCAACAGGGACTTCAGAGGTCACCTAACACTACCAGCGCTTTGGGATCCCACATCCAGAGGGAAATGGCAATAAACACCCTTCTTTATAACACACTTTGGGATCTGCACATCTACACACCAGCAAAGCTTCCGTCCTTCCTCCGTCTACAAATTAAAGCTCAGTTAGTCTACAGGGAAGAGTGAGGAAAAAGTAGAAAATGGGGGGGGGGGGAGGAAAAAAAGGGGGGGGGGGGGGGAAATGAAAGGTTGAAGCATTTCTTCCCTTTCAGCTGTCTGACCACCACATTTGCATTGCCTTTTTTTTTTTTTAATTTCAAGAATGTTTTGGCAGTTCCCTGTTCCAGTTGCAGTAAGCAAGAAGCTGATGCAGCATCTTTGTTGCTGACAACCAGTTGGAAGCTTTGAGCCAATGCAAACAGCAATGTACATGTACCCCGTACGCTGGAGAACCAGCCACACAGCGACTACGAGCCCTTTGGCCAGAGGACAGGATTTACACAAGGAAGAGAAACGCTACCGTTTAAATCAAGAGCTCAACAGCATCCCCAGCTGATTGCTGGAGACTCTTTTCACTACAGAATTTCTCCACTTCTGCAGCTACCCCTTAAGTTATTTCATCTCCACTGAACCCGAGTTCAGTTCTGGTCTCGGTTCAATAGAAAATTCATTTATGAAGTGTATCTCAGACCCCTTGGTGTCAACAATTTCTTTTTTTTTAAATGAGGAAAGTCTCACACTTTGTGCAAGGGTATCTCCTGAAGCTCTGTGCATTTTAACACAGGACTGAGATGCTGGACCGTAGCTGATGCACATTAAAGCAACCGTGGCTGCACCAAGCCCCATCACATCGCATCACACAGTCTGAACAGCTACAGTCTCTGTTCTCACCTCAAAGATCTCCTCTTGAAGCTGTGTTCTGCAGAGCAGATCCAGCTTCCCACCTACCAACAGTCTTCAAGCCACAGCCTTTGCCCGCACCACCCTTTAACAACGCTTACAAAGGGCAAGGGAACACAAGAAGCTGAAAGCAAGGCCGGAGCTCTAATGAGCGGTACTGCCTGAACCGGCAGAGTACCACAAAGCACTACTTCAGCAAGTACTGCCGGCAACCAGCCCGTGAAGGCTGGGAGTCATTTGCCTGCACCTCCGTTTCGCCAGTATAGACACGCTGTCTGCCTCAATCCCACCCTTCAATTGACATAGATTGGAAATTTATACTGTGTCACCACATCAGCAAAATTCAACTTGCCGCTGTATATCTTTCCACTTAAAGAGCTGGTTTAAACTGCAGCTCCAACAGGAAGCTTACTGATGTAGCTCGACAAAGAAAAAGACTTAGAGTGTAATAAATAAGCTGCAATACAGAGCTCCTGTATGCCTGTTACTGCATATCCGCAGTGCATTTACATCATTATGCTTTTTTTTTTCCCCAACTCGTAGCATTCCAGTTTGTTTTCCCTGATACTGAATGGCTACCTTTCTCAAATTTGAAAGCTCCCACTTCTTGCACACCAGTTCCTGAAACGTAATTCACTCGGTTGGCACAGTTACACTAAAGTAACTTACCGACTTTCCACCAAACCACATATTTTCCAGTCTGTACAAACCTCTTGTTTTTCCTGTTTACTTGGAGAAACCTCAAGTTGTTCTACTGCAAAGAGATTCCTTTCTTTCTAATCTCCGATCTTCTGAGAAGTTCTGACTTTGAAATTTCTCTCAGGCTGCCTTATAGAGTTGAATAATTAGCACCCTCCACTTCTTTTATCATCCACACAACCTTGAGTGTTACTTACCTGTTTTAGAATTAGTTTATCCACCCTGTAAACTTTAAAAATGTGAACTTTAAACATTCAAGAAAGCAAACAATAAGAATGGCAAGACTGCAAGCTAACTGTGAAGCAAATCCAAAGAAAGCACTATGAGGGACACGTAACATCTGCAAAATGATCTGGGCCACCCACAGAAAATCTTGCTAACACTCAGCCACCTCTCGTCCCCCACCCAGACACGACAGTATTGGGAAGAAGCTTATGTAATGATTTTCAATTTGTAACTAAGCAAGCTGGTGACCAGTCAGTGCCGAACCACTCTAAATAAAACCACTGGCAAAAAAACCCCAGCACTGGGCACGACAGCTGGCAACCAGCAGATCCAGTGAGCAAAAAAAAACGCACCTTTCCAGCAGAAGTGATGATCTTTAAGGTCTCTTCCAACCAAAACGATTCTACGAGTCTAAGATACTGTGCATACAGAGTAAGTAAAAGAAGTTAATTAATTTATTTAATTTTGTAAAGGGTTGATTTAATTAACCCATCCTGTGGCCTCTTCTTCCCACAAATTGGTCCCGGTGCTTGTATTTGCTCTCTAATCCAACTGAGTCTGTATTCTGTGACTCAGAGGTGCCCTTACCTGCTTAGTACTTCCCTCCCTCTTTCCTTACACCTACAAGGGAAAAGCCTGCAAGCTTTCACAGCCGTCCGATCCTACTTAGACAAGCTACTACAGCCCTAACTATAGACAAGAAAACCCTTTTCTTGCCTACCACATGATGATGCAATTAGAAAGGGTCCTGATAGATCAACAGATAGGAAATAAAAGGAGGAGAATTAGCGGGTTCACTCCAAGAAATGTCAAGACACTGATCAAATGTAAGTAGTAAAGGTGGGCACCTTCTTACTGTTTGGGAAGCCTACAAAACACAATGGCTGCAGGTTTAACATTTCTCACGCAGATGTCCATGTTACTGCTGGTCCATGAAGAGCACATTAGCAGCAGTCGCTAAATGCAGGGGTTTAAAACACATCCCTCTTAAATCTCTAATGAAGAAACACAAATCACAGAATTTTCCCTAACCTGCTTTCCCCAGCTTTCCATCCGCAATAAGCAAAAAGTCGAGACTTCCACAAAGCTGCTGTCCTTTACCCTTGAAGTTTGCCTTCTATCTATAATTGTTCTCAAGCTCTCAGGGCTTGCCTAGCTGGGTAAGAGACTGTTAAATGAGCTAGCAACCTGATTTGAAGCACAAGACTTCTGGACTCTCTCCTTCTATCACTGGGGTGATAACAGGTTTAAATCTGTACAAATGAGGGTGCCACAGTTCACACAATTAAAGAAAGTGATGCCCAGCAGGCAGGGGAGAGGCAAGAACAGGGACAATGCAAGGTACGCTTTGGGTTCCATCTACACCCGCTCCAGGTGACTCACGTACAGATCACCGGAAAGCAGAGGAAAAAGTGTCTACGCTGAATCAGCTATTCCTTTACACACTCTTTACTCTTGCTAGCCAGGCACCCCAAAATTTAAGAAATCCCACTTAGAAGTTAGATAATGAGTTTCTTCCTCATCAAAAGTCCAAATCATCGTGCTGCCAAGAACATGCCTTTTTGTTAAGATGGAAGTTTTGCTTTCAATAAATCTACCCATCAATAGAGATCAGTATTTGGGATTTGAGGAATTTCTATATTGTCAGTCTTCATGACTGCACTGAAATCTCACAATTTCTCCTAAAGGCTCAGCTCATGCAGTCCTGCAATGGCACAGGTTCAGATAAGTTTTTTCAAGTGTTTCGGATTCCAGAAATCATTGACTCAAAGCCCCCTCTGCGAGCTCAAACATCAAGAGAAAATAACCCCCACAGATCTCACGACGGAAACAAAAAGAATCGCTAATTTTAAGCTGTTCCATCACATCAAGGAGGGTTGACTTATACTTTAAAAGATAAGTAGCAGAGAGTATTAAAAAACCTTTCCATCTTCAAAGAAAAGACATGTTTCATAGGAGAAAATCTATTCTCTAGAAGATACGTTGAAAAGTAGTATAAAGTGTGTCTAGACTATTGTCCAGACAAAACCTATTTCCTGACCAACCCTTCCAACCTATATCTCAAACACACGCAGACTGATGAGACTGTATGTCCCAGGTCATTAGAACTGCCATGGCTAGAAGCTGCACAGAAAACAGACTGTTAAAGAATTATAGCTGAAGCCATGGACGCTCTGGGATGCTCTGACAGCCAGGACTCTCTCTGTAGGGACTATTTCAAAAATGTTGGAACTTGGTGGAAATTTTTTCTATTAGCTTCAGTATCTTTGATCTGTACCTCCCTCCAAACACGTCAGGAAGCCGCAACCTAGACAAATTATAGATACCACCACTTACTGCTACTTGTCCTGTCCCAGTAAAAAGCCAGGTGGAGGACTAAGCAAAAACCAAACAAAAGATAAGAACAGCTGAGAGTGAGATTATTCCCAGCAATATGCAATTTAGGTGAAGCCTTTGAATTCCTGGCAAACTGCCCATGACAGTGTTGCTTAAGCCGACCTGAATACTTCTGATGTATGGACGTTTACAGAAAGACACCAATTATGGAGTGCTGCAGGGTCAAATTAATGGGGCTAAACAATTTAGACAAGAGAAGAAAAAGTCAGCACTGGACTTCAAATTTTAAAACACCATGAGTTTTCCCAGCTACCGCTGAGTTATTCATGATCCTGAACATAGCTCGAACTCTTCAGTATCTACTGATTCCTGAGTCAATCATTCATGCAGCCTAATTCTTGGGTAAAATAAATAAATAAATCAGAAATTTTAAATTGGTGTAAAATACAACAGTTTTGATTTCTTTTTGATAGCCTCAGACATATAGACTAATTACACAGATTTGCTGAAATGCTTACCAGTTTTATACATCTCAATTCTAAAGTAGGTGGTCAGTTCTACAGAAAGGGAAGAAAAAAAGGGGGGGGAAAACCCACAAAAACCAGTATGTGTTGTACTTGTAAAAGTTAATTGACATTTTCTTTTTTGTTCTTCCCCCCCCCCCTTTTTTTTTTCCCCTTCCTCTCCACTGGCCACTTTGTGAGAGGCTCGGAGAACACACAGTATGTATGCAATGACGGAAAGAAAAAAAAAAGTATGTACCGCTTGTGAGTGACTCTGCCTAGATCTGAGCACACTTCAGATTCAATAGTTTATTCAGGAACACTGTAGAGTGTTAATCTAATCTTTTATACGTTAAGTTTTTCTGGATTTTAGTAAGGTTACTGATACTGTCCCTCACAGCATCCTTCTGGACACAGTGTCCAGCTGTGGGACAAGCAGGTTCACAGTGCGCTGGGTGAAGAACTGGCTGAAGGGCAGA
>NW_009614326.1:0-233 GCF_000690535.1 Cariama cristata | reverse complement strand
GTGGGGTCATCAGCTCAGCAGGAGCCAGCAGTGAGCTCTGGCAGCCCAGAGGGCAAACCCCACCCTGGGGTCCATCAAACCCAGCATCACCAGCCGGGCAAGAGAGGGGATCGTCCCGCTGTGTTCTGCCTTGGTGCGGCCTCACCTGGAGTGCTGTGTGCAGTGCTGGGCCCCACCATTTCAGAAGGCCATTGTGGTACTGTAAAGTTGTCCTGGTTCGGCTGAAACAGAAC
>NW_009614325.1:0-1297 GCF_000690535.1 Cariama cristata | reverse complement strand
CACCCACGGCTTTGAAGGAATACAAATTTTGTAATTATGGATGTGTAATCTGGTATAAAACATAGACTTTCTGAGCATCTGAGTTATTATCCGTTTTCTCTTCAACAAATAAAGACACTGTTATATAAATATTGCACCTTAGCAGGTATCTAATGGATACCTGTTGAGTGGTTGTTTTCATTTTATTAGACTTGCTACATTTCTTAAAAAAACAGACAGCTTGCTAAAGAACTTACAGGTTAATAATATTTATAGCACACTCTCTGGTTAGTGTATATTTAAGCCATCTAAAATTGATATTTTGGCATTTCATCATTGAAAGGGACACACAAGAGGGAATAACTGCTACTCAGTGACACATACTTTGAAGGCCATGTCTGTAAAGTGAAAAAGGAGAATGAGTAAGTGAAAAATTAATGATAGTAAAGTGAAAAATTAATGTTAGTAAAGTGAAAAACTAATGTTAGTATAGAGAAAGCTAGCTATTTAGACATATCAGGTGTTAAAAAAATTTGATTTACCAGCCAGTAAGCTTAAAACTTTGATCCATTTTGACTAAAATTTTAATACGAAGGTATGTCTTTTATCTGGTGATGGTGAGGTCAAAGGTATGCATATGCTACTGCTTACTTTGAGTTTATTCATCCTGGAAGACAAGATTTTGCTTGCCCAAGGAATCCACTTAGGAAAACCACATTAACGTCCTTACCAAAACCAGTTTGGAAGTGTCCATACTCATCTTTCAGGTGCATTGATTACTTGGCATAGAGTTGCAATCAATAAACTCAAGATTAAAAAAGAAAGGAAGAAAAAAAAAAAAAAAAAAGGACAAGCCCAAATATGAAAAAAACCTGAACAGAACCCAAAAATTCAAAGTTATGTGATCAAATGCAAAAGAAGATCTCAATTTAAAATTCTCATAGCTCAGCAAGACCTTCAGTTTTGTCTTTTAACTCTGGTTAAAAATAAAAATTGGCAGGGGAGGTGGGCTGCGTTAAGGAAAATTTCAGATGAAATTTAGTTTTTCTTGCAAACTCTAAAGACAAATAATAAGAGAAAGAATCTATTTGATAGACCTGATTATCTTCTCAGTCAGAATACACTGAATATTTTATCTCAATTTATGAAATTTTAGTGAAAATAACATTTCTAAAAATGTTTTTCAAAGCTAAAATTTTAAAGGAAATTAGGAATGTATTTTGCACTTGTGACTGTTAAGCCTGGAATGTAGTTTTGCAGAATATCTTGATAGTAAAAAGGAGGCAAGGTCAGGCAGAGTCAGAAGAGTACTTTTCAA
>NW_009614324.1:0-11900 GCF_000690535.1 Cariama cristata | reverse complement strand
TGAAGAACTGTAGCCCGTGGGAAGGACTCTACGTTGGAGGACTTCATGGGAGGGACCCCAGGCTGGAGCAGGGGCAGAAAGTGAGGAGTCCTCTCCCTGAGGAGGAAGGAGCAGCAGAGACAGCGAGTGATGAACTGACCCCAACCCCCGTTCCCTGTCCCCCTGCACCACTGAGGGGGAGGAGGTAGAGAAAATTAGGAGTAAAGTTAAGCTCAGGAGGAAGGGAGGGGTGGAGGGAAGGTGTTTTTAAGATTTGGTTATCTTACTCTGATTTGATTGGTAATATATTAAACTAATTTTGCCAAGTTGAGTCTGTTTTGCCTGTGATGGTAACTGGTGAGTGATCTCCCTGTCCTTATCTTGAACCATGGGCCTTTTATTATATTTTCTCTCCCCTGTCCAGTTGACGGGGAGTGAGAGAGCGGCTTTGGTGGGCACCTGCCAGCCAGCCAGGGTCAACCCACCACACCAAGTTTCAGATATATTCGTACCATGTTATCGTACCATGTAGCAGGCAACAGAGAAGTTGGATTTGGTAATTAGTTGTGCAAGACATCTTTTAAAACTCACCAGTAGTATCCCTATTTGTTACATATTACCATTAAGGTCCTTTTATACCCTACTGCAGCACCTCAGTCAAAATAGTTAGACTCAAGTCTTTTGCCTAGAACACCTTTCACAGAATGTAAGCTAAAGGTTTGACACAGTTTCAGTGATACTTTTGGGGCTACCAAAAGTGACAGGTAGCGAAGCTCCTGTTTGGAGATCAGGTAAGACAAAGCTACAATAGCCACCAAATATTGCCCAAGTAGGCTTAATAAATGTAGTGGTCCTGATGGGGAGACTACTGTGCATTGAGGAGTTAGTGCTCCACTGGCAGTTGGCCTGAGTACGTGCAGGCCTGTGCTGTGCTGCACATATTACTTGGCCTCAAGGACTGTGCTGTGCTATACATACCCTTTGGTGTAGGATAAACTCAGCTAGATAATCATAATGGAAAATCCTATAGCTGGATGCCAACTGGTATCAGTGATGATGCCACAGGCATGTCCTTGTCTTTACCCTGAAATGAAGGAACATATTTTCATGAAAATATCCTCTTGAAGAAAATCCTGAAAAGCTCTAAAGACCATAACAGCAGCAAACTTCACTGTGAACAGGAGTTTTGCATAGCATGCCATTCCCTGACCAGAGAGGTCTGTGTGACATTGTATCACCCCAGGTTTCCATCATCAGGGATATAATACTTTACAACTTACTATCACCTTTTCTGGAATATTAATGTGTGACTTTTTTGTTGGCGTCCAGAAAGAACCAGCACCTCCTGGTGCAAAACAACTGTTAAGCCTATGCTAAAAATCAGTATAAAGCTGTCCTCTTCCTTTACTCTGTACCCAGTATTGTTTTCCCTGCAGGACCTGATCCCAGGATGCTACCTTAGTAGTGTCTTCCAATATGAACTTTGTTATGTCATTGCAGGATGATAACTTTAGTCATGACTCAATGCTGAAAAGACAAAATTTCTAGTGCTACATGACCTTGCTTTGACAGTGAAGCTCAGAATTGCAATTTATAGTATTATACAAGAGTAGGTCCCAGTGTGCATATTTCATGAGCAACAATTTCCTCACAGCATCTTACTGTTTCTTTATGTACATATCTAGTAACTTTTTGGATTCATACAAAACCACATATATCTGCATGAGTAATCATTTCATGACTTGTATTATTAGTTCTCTATTTTATAGACACCCAGGGCTTCTCTAGACATGCATTTAGTTTCTGACATTTCATGGAATTTTTCATTGCTAAAGTGATGCCAGATATTTTTTCAAATAATTTCTGAATATCTAATTAAATCATTCTGTAAGAGACTGAAAGGGTTAATGTCTGGGGATGCCTCAAACATTGTTGCAGAACAGGTTCTGCCCAGCAAGGAGAAGTGGGCTGACACAGGATGGGGGCAGGGGGCCTGCCGAGGGTGCGCAGCTCCCTGTTCTGATGGGCTCAGCATGCCCTGTATGGCCAGAGGTCATACAGAGGTAATTTTGAGGAAGGGGCTTATGACTGCATGAAAGACCCCTCACGATCACCCCTCAGTGGCCCCTGCGCAGAAGATCAAGAGTTATATAAATCCTGGAGGGATGTGACTGGCACGATCAAAGGTGAGAATTTAGGCCCAGTTCCAAGGAGCCACATGTGTGTGCCCATCACCAGAAGATTACTGCATCCATCATTGTCATTGACATTGTGGGATCCAAGAGTGGTGATATCTCTCTCTACCATTTTGTTTCTCGTTCCTCTTTTTCCTCTCTTTCCTCTTTGTTCTCATAAGTGTCTTAATAGACCCCATGCTGCCTACCATTACACTTCCCAAGTTCCGATTGCTTCTACCTTAAATAAAATGTTTAACCAATTGTTTGGTGTCGTTTCACCTTGGTTTAGCCCAAGGGAATCACGAAACCACTATGACCTCCTGAGTTGTCTAATCCGGGTTGTACACAGTTTTAGCACAGTGCAGCACTTCCAAGGACAAAAAACAAACAAACAAACACTCCACACATAATCTCAGTTTTTTTCCAGATTATTAGAGAGGAAACAGTTCAACGAATTTACAGATAGTTTAATGCTAAACATACTTATAGTGCTGTAAGAATAACACAGATTGAATGAGTCATACAAACAGAGAATTGAAGTATGGGAAACAACAAAAGGCTCAAGGAAAACATACAAACACACACACTCAAAACAAGCATTTATCCATTTGTTTTTGAAAGGGAAAATTTCAAGCATGGAGCATTGCTTATAGATAAATAGCTTCCAGGTAGCCTATGAAAGTTCCAGTAGACAGCATTTTAGGTTGGTTGTTTGTTTGCGTTTTTTTACAGTCTAGAAAGATCCCCTTTACCTATTCCTACTGGTTCAAAGATTGTGGCAGGAGAGAGCTAGAAACACGTAAGCAGTAGGATGGAACACAAGGACAGAATTCCAGCTCTGATTATGCTATTTTATTCTCACAAACATTCATCCTGAGACCCCTGTGGATCATGTTTAATGCTTATTGCTCTGTTGCTCTCCCTCAAGTACTTTTAATCTAGAGATCTTTATCTGATTCTGGACTGTGCAGTTTTATTTCATTACACAACCTAAATTTTTAGTTGACACTGAAAAGATTACATAGAATGAGATAATTTCTCTGCCTTTCTGTTATTTTTTTCTTTATTAACTCCTGTTTCATATAGATCAAATACACCACCATAGTCAATTTCTTTTGGCTTAGTAGTTAGGCTATGCTATTATTAAGAGAATCAACACTAATTATGGAACATTTTCCAAACAGAAAGCAAGATAAGAAGGTTTAGTTTCATAATGTTATTAGCGCCACTGATAGTAGAAGTAATGAATGGTTTATGGGATTGAGACAATCCAATAAAACTCATGGACTAACACTTCATTACAACATTGTAAAGCAAATGTTTTCTCTTCTTTCAATGTCTGCCTTTAAAATGTTTTAAATTAACAGATATAATACTGGTATGGAACCTATCAGATATCTGTAGAGAAAACAAATTGATCATGACATATGGGGATTTGGATCACACTAGAAAAATCCATTTTAAATTTTTTTTGTCAACTAAAATTTTCAAGTATAAGCTGCAAAAAAAATAGAAGTTTGTTAAAAATGTAAGTACATAAAAAAAGACCCTGAGTCTTAAGGACTAAAAACTCTGAGGAGCCTTGAAAAAAACCCAACCTTCCCTCATCTATTTCTGCCACAATTGTATGCAATTATCTATAAAATTCTTCTGTTTCTTTTATTTGGCCATGGTGAAACTCAAATCATATTCTAAGGGAGCATAGCATACACCCACAATTCTCTGATGTACTATGGCTTTACCATGTATTTGGATAACTTTGCATCATGGTGGAATTTACAGTGAGGTAGGCACAAAAGCAGAACCACACCACTCAATAACGTAAAATCGAAGATTTATTTACTAAGCAGGTTAGCTATAGTAGGTGAATAGCAATTTAACACACACACACACACACACACACACACACATGCACACACTGTACGGAGCACATGCAGACCATTTAAAGCCTCTGCTCCAGCTGTGACCAGTGCCATGGTGGTGGAGGACACTGCCTGCAGCTGGCTGAGGTGCTTGAGTCCTAGCAGGTGTCCTGGCCTCTACATGTGGCAGTTCCACCTTGGCCTTAGCCTTCTGCATGGCTTCAGATGCTTGTGGACGTATCCTCTCCTGAGAGGCTAGTTAGTTCACTGTTTGTTGCTTTCTTACTTAGATGGTCCCACAAGCTACCAGTGGCCTTGCTGGTTAAATCACCCCAGGCTAGTCTCTGAATTTCACTATATCTAAAGCTACTTACCACAGTTTCCTGGGTCATTTGTGTTACAGGGATGCAAAACTGTGATACTTTTTTTCTTTCCCATTCATATCTAAAATATTAGAGCAGGACGGATTATAATCCAGAGGTATATGACACATCTCCCCTTAGCAATTATCTGTGCTTTCCTTGTTTTTCTAGCACATAGGAACATCACCTCATGACATAGAGTTGGGCAGTGTAGTCAAGGTCTCATTTTATCCGAGATACAATTTTGGGGGGCTTCACCTTGTGACATTTTAAATACTAGATCACTCTCACGTTCATAGACACACTATTTTTTCATGATTGAAGACAATGTATATATACTTTTGCAAAAGCTTCATATGTTTTCAAATAAATTTTTGTGACTTAATTTATGACATTCTAGGGTCTATATACCATGTACCCTGTGTAATTGCTTAGATGATTAAATATGTAATTATTCTGCATGACATCAAGAGCTTCAACAGTCTAATGGAATTGCATCAAAATATATGTACAGTCACAGTTTGAACAATTATTTTTTTGAGATAATTACTTTTTTGAAATATTCATTTATCTTTATTCTGAATTAGACCAATATAGTATTCATTTTACCTAGACTGGCATTAAAAAGTATTAAAATATCCAGCTGGTATCATCTCAGTTTTGCATTGAGGTTTGTTGATTTTTTTTCCCTTCCATATCAATCTTATTCAGAGCCCACACTATCCCCACTCATGAAAAGGATTGCTAAGATCTACCACTTGGATCGTATATGATTTATTATATCATATGATATTCCTGTGATGGTTGACATTATTGTCCTCTCCTTTATGTTTAAATAGAGAGTTTTTAAACTGCTCCTGCATGCTTTTATCAGCATAAGTTACAGAATACAGAGGTTACCTGAAGTTTGTTCTATTAGGCTGTGAATACTTCCTCTATTTTTTGTCTGTTGTTCTGTAGCTACGATAAACCCCAAAGCCTTCCAAGTTTGTTTTTTTTTTTCTCTCCTTCTATTTTCAGACTCTTAATGTTGAAAGGTCAAGCCTCAGTGAAGTGTTGGTATTACTAGAAGACATACTTTCCTGGCCTGCAATAGTTTATTAGAAAATAAATATCTGAACAATTTTATGGGACCAAAAAGGTACAAGAGTCAGCAAATGGGTCCTGATAGTTGCAGCATGGTAAACTAAATACTTGAGTACTTAAATAGTTATGTTGGATGTACTACATCTCATTGCTTTAATTTGAGGAGGTCAGATTTCACCAGGGAAAGAAAAATTATCTTATATTTAATAATATGGATTAGTAAAGACTAATCACTTCCAAAAGGATTTGATTGGAAATTCCCAAGGTTACTAGTTAAGAACGAAGAAGAATTTATATCTTAGACCTTCTTTCCTTTAATTGAAAATTTCAACTTCTTGAAAATTACACTAAGCTGTAATTTTATGATAGTTTGCAGTTGAGACATTAATTCTGATTGAGTGAACTTTGTTTACACATCTCCCATGTCACTGAATATCAACTTCAAATATTTAACCATGGACAATTCATCTGCTTTTCAATGCTACTGTAATATTTCAGAGGAAAATTGTGGATCACTTACGAAGTACTATCCTGTTTCCAGCACATGCTATCATAAGACAAAATTGTTTCATTTTCAGTCATACCTAAAGTTGTTCCAGTTCATGTGTGTTTTATAAATATGGTATTTGGGACTTGCATAAATCCTGCATGGTACCAAATTTAATAGATTTAACTAAGTACTTCTCCTTTTTCTTACTAAGAATTCTGTTAATACTTTTTTATTTGTGAGATGTATTGTCTTTAGACATTCTGCAGATACATTTTTTCTTTCACAGTATTTACTGTGTTATTGCCATGACAACCACAATATTAAAGTCCAGCTTGTGCATCAAGATGGCTGACTACTGACTACCTTTCGCTTTGTAAGACACTGTCTCTGGGGGTTTATAGAAGGCTAATTTAGTCTAGTAAAACTTAAAAAACACGGAAGTTTTATCATGTACTGTATACTGTACATCACATCACACTGGGGTGCAGTACTTAGATGCAATGTCCTTCCTTCCCATTAAAAGAATAGGAGTGAAAATGCTGAGAACCAGACAACATGAGCTAGCACCTTTGGGAGAGAAAGGCAAGGTGCCTGTGTGTAAAACACCTATGTGCCACTAAAGAGAAGGATCAGTCAGAATTTAGAGGATTGCTATACCTCCTGACAGAGTGCCAACCTGTGTTAATGCTTGTTAGTTTGCAGAACCTAAGCCTGCTTCTTCAGCGTTTACTTGCTTTGTAATCCAATATTGAGGCTGTGCATTGTTTGCTGTGTGAGTTTACTCACAATATACTGACGGGTGTGATTTCTCCCACGTCCTCTAGGAGCAGAAACTTTAGTTTGATGCCTGACAGACCCTGTCTATACCTGCAGGATTTCCTGTGTCTGCGCAGTGTCACCTACAGGTGGTATCGAGCAGCCACGCTGGCTAGAGGACAAATGGAAGATGCTGTGTATCACTAAGACCTGTTACTTTATACTTTTCAAGGAAAAAGAACCAATGTGGGTTTTTTCTACAGGAGTCTCAGAAAGAAATTTGCTCCACTATACATGCCTATTAGCCTACATTCTCCATATAGTGAAAAATAATGTCCCATTAAAAAAAAAAAAAAAATAATTACTGTGTCTGGAGCTTCTACTTTGTCCCAGGACTGAGAATTAATATATTCCCTTTCTCCCAGTTCCTCTGATTATGCACCTCTGTTTCACATGAATAGTCAAAGTTATTGTTAGCAGGTTCAATTAAACAGCCTTCATTCCACTTCCTCACTGCCTTAGGCAGCAGGTCTCCAATATTTCTCAGTTCTGAATAATAACATTTCTATGACAACATCTCAGATAGAACAGAGGGAGCTACAAGGCAACAACCAAAGTTAATTTCTTTTTCAGTAGCAATCATCAATCATTCTTTTTTTATTCTTTTTTAAAGAGAGAGTCACATTAACAAAGTGCTCATACATTTGATATCTACACTTGATTTCCAGGAATAAAATACATTAGGAACAATATTTTTTTAATCCTTCAAAAGAACTGATATCAAAATACATTTATCTTTTAAAATAAAAACTAATACTTTCTAGTTTTGATTCCAGTGTTTGCCTTGTAATCTCATTTAACTGCGTAAATCATCACCTGATATATGTTGCTTGTAGACATAGAACATAAAACATCTATTCAAAGTAGGGCAGAATAACATTTTGATTAGAAATGCTAATCAAAAACCACAGAGTTATTGCTGAGGGGGAAAGGCTCACACCCCCGCACCTCATCTCTAACATCAGGATGCACTTTGACAGAAATAAAGAAAGTGCTTACTCAGAAGATGTCCAGACACACTGTCTGTAAAGGATGTCTGCAGAGTTTCAGCTTCTATCAGTTGCAAACCAGGTGCTTCTGATATCTACTCACAAAACAGACCACAATGGGAACGGACTCATGCACAACTGTTTCTTCTTCATGTTGACCTTATGTAAGGAATGCTTCATCAGCATTTGGACTGCCCATAAATTATGTGGACAATATTCCTACAATGTATGACTACGTTAACGACCTAATACTTTAAATTGGCTGTTCTTACTCTAGTAATATCTCAAAAGTTGTCCCCTTTCTTCTCCTCTTCAACATCTTGTCATTTGTAATCTTTAGAAAATTAGGATTTTTTCCTTGTGCATGCAAAAGCTATGGTTAAATGGGAAAGGACTACTGTGGAAACTACACTTTTCTAGTATGTGTGAACTTGTCTTTTCAGGTATCCCACATCTCTGTCATAAAAACAGAAAGGAACACTCCTGTGACTTTTCCCAGTCAACATGCCAGAAGTTTAGGGTCAGAAAGTCCATAGCAGGCAGGATTACGACAAATATACAAAGACTATCATACAGGTCATGTACCCGTGACTGGTGCGTGTCGACAATGTCAGCAAGGAGAAGCAAATCTAGTGTGAAAACGTTGCATGACCCCAGCCGTACAAGGATTTTTAAAATGGACACATTGAAATATATATGGACACACTGAAAATACATACTCCTTCCCTCCCTCTCTGCAGTCACAGGCCTCTGCAGAATTCCTACAGCAATTGGGTGTCTTCCAGTCCCAAATCCTGAAGGCTGCTGTTAGACTATTGAGGAGGAACCACACATATTGTGATTAGTTCTGCCTGAAACTTGCAGCCATTCAAACAACAACTACAAGACCTGTATTTGGATCAGGACCCGCGGTTCTATAGCATCTCACTGCAGTGTTTAGCCTGCTGATTTTGAAATAGAAAACTCTGAGGGATAGGCTGGACAACAGCATACTTGCTGCTGTGCAAAACATCTTTTACCTGGAGGACCTTATACATCTGCACGAGAATGCAGGCAAACTATTTCAAAAGGAGGATTCCCAGCAGGATTGGCTCCTTTAGTTCACGTATATCTTGCCTGACTTCTCTACCCCCATCTATTTCAGGGTTTTTCCGTCAAAATATTCATGAGCATTGCAGCAGCAGTCCATCAGCCATACCCCTAAGCAGATTTTAAAAATAGATGTGGCTTCTCTCCCACACTCTACATGGCACCAACACATTCTCTTGCAGTACCTCAGTTCCTTTGACTTAAAAAAAAAATACCAAAACACCAGAAGAAACAGACAAACTAACCAACCCAAAAATCTATAATGGGCCCTCCGTTTAGCCCCTATTGTATTATACAGACCATTTGTTTCTAACCACTCCCCTCTTGCCATTGCCACACAATCTGCTTGTAAAACAGACCATCTGATAGGTAGTGATGAGGTGCAACATTCATTCTGCTAAATCAGAGCTGTCTCCCAGCTGTTCTAGCCCTTTCCCGCATCTGGTCTCCACCTACCTCCACAGTATTCTCACCCACAGACTTTCTGGATGAGCCCTGGGCACCTACCACCTACACTCAGCTAAATAGTTTCTAGATCCCACTGTTTCAAGCTGTCTGTGCTGTACACTTGCAGCGTGTACATGCTGAATAAGACTTTGCTTGCACCTCTATCTGAAGTGTCTTAAGTGCTGTTTCTCCTCTATCTATATGACACAGACAGGTATTCTTATAAAATGTTTGCTTTCCTATCATGGTGCTACAAGGGCTTTAGGAAACTTTCTCCTCTCCCCTGTTTATTGCGTTGATCTCTACTGCCACTGCTATCCAACATACCCGCTAACAACACACAAATCTCCTCCTTCATTTAAATGAATGCAACTATATACCCCACTTTATTTTCCAGGCAAAGAAAACTATAACAACAATGGGAATTTTCCATGCTTACATTTCAAGGGTTGTCATGGACTTAGAGAAGAGATAGGAGAGAAGCAGAAAGCTAGAAGATACTAGAGTATGAACTGCCTATCCCTTTCTCTTACCATTCATCTTCTCAGCAGTGTGGCTGTTCTCCTCCAGGTGAAGGAGGAGGCCATCCCACCTCCATGTACAGATTAATCTCAGCACAGGAAAGGAGAGAGATCCATCCAGAGCTGCGTCCAGTCTACTCATGACCAATCTCCTAATAGACTACAACTGCAGTGTGCTTTCCTTGCACCTCAGGTTGCTTTCCCCTGCAACTCCACCTTGCTGTGGGAATGAGAGGCTGCTCTGCACCCTGAAGGGTGGAAATACATAGTATGATCCTCTAAGTGCCTGCCCAGTGCAACCGCAGAGGTGCATAAAGGAGCGTGATCATGAGTGTAACCACATTGCATTTGGCTATACTGTTCTGTTTGTTAATTCATAACACGTGATTTTCTCAAAGACATTTTTATGCAGCATGGCCTTTAATTTTTAGATTGTGAATTTAAAAAAAAATAAAGCACATGCTTTGTTCAAATCAGATCTTTGTTTTTTGTTATCTGAGAGGTTCAAAGTAAAATTTCTTAAGGTTATTTGGAATGGGTAAGGGACATAGGGGAAGAAGCATTAGAATAGGAGGGAAAAAAGAGGTGACAATTTTATAGATACATTTCCAAGTTGAAAGATGTATGCATCATGGTATTTAAGTTACTTCAGTACCAGTATTTTACAGCATAAAAAGAAGTAGAAGTGAAAGAGGTCAACCTTAAGTGGTCATGAAAGTTCTTTTCTGAAGTCTCCTATCTTGCCAATATTTATTTTGGTTCCCATATGCAACATTTGTACTTATCACAAACATGCTTGTGAATAAATTTAATTCAACCAAATGTTCATCTATAAGCAAACAAAAGAGGTCACAAATACGAATGAAATGATATGGTAGAATCTATTTACGACTATAGTTATCAGACAGCTTTAGCTGCAATACACTTAGTAATTAAATGGATGTTTACTCCTATTATCTATAAACAGACAGCAGGCTATGGAGAGAAATCTAGATAATGAAGGTTCTCATTCTGCCACCCCTACTGATACTCATTTCAAAGGGAAGCAGCCAAAGAGAGCTCTAATACTTATCATCCGTTAAGGACAGGAAAAATGGCATTTTGAAGGAAAAAAGTAAGATTCCAAATCAAATAATTGTTCCAAATGGTATTTTGTGAAACATTTATGTTACTCTACATTAATTAATAGTAGAAAAAAGAAAGAATTCCATATTTGCAGGTGAACATCATTTTACACATCACTCAGAGAAAAAAAGAGGCCATTTAGGTACTGAAGAGAAAACACAAGTTTAAAATGCCTATATTTGGTCACAAGAAACTACAACTCAAAGCTGCAGGTGATGAAGTACAAGGAACAAGGCTTTCTTGCGCTCAGATCAAGAAGTTTAAGCACTGTACAAATATTTCACAATAATAATATTCACAGGAAATCACTATAGGAAAAGGACTGAAATTCTGTCAGATGAAAGAGAATTGTGATGAATGCATTCAGAGATGCCAGTGTTGATTGAGTAAGCCCACATGCTGCCTTCTAGATTAGTCATCCATATAACTCTCTCAATACATTGTCTGTCAGTTTGCCAAGTTACAACTCAGGTGAACTAAACTTTTCCTTTGCAGGAGAGGCACATAGTTGGAGATAAGAATAAAACCTGTGCACTATGCCATTTAAATTAAACCTTTATGGACAAACAATTATTCTGTTGCCAAAGTATTTTTCATCATTAGGAAATTCCACCCAGGAATCAGGGCTTCTCCCCCAAAAAAGATGGCAGGATCAATAGCCCAACTGAATTGCATCTACACGAATGCACACAGCATGGGCAACAAAGAGGAGAAACGGGAAGCCATTGTGCAGCAAGAAAACTATGACATAGTTGCCATCATGGCTACATGGTGGGATGACTCACACAATTGAAGTGCTGCAATGGATGGCTATAAACTCTTCAGAAGGGATAGACAAGAAAGCAGAGGTGGTGGGGTAGCCCTGTATGGTAGGGAGTGTTTTGATTGTCTACAGCTTAATGATGGTGATGGTAGGGTTGTTTTATGGCTCAGAATCAGGGGGAAGGCCAACAAGAC
>NW_009614323.1:0-10971 GCF_000690535.1 Cariama cristata | reverse complement strand
CTTCTGCCGTGTCGTGATGGGCTTGGGGAAAGCAGTGTAGGGTAGTAAAAGAGTTTTCACTCTGAAGTGCTAGTGTTAAAGGCGATATGAGAAACTCTTAGCCCTTCTCTTTGCTTCTTATCCATCCTCTTCGAGTTTAAATGAAGGCAGCGCGTGGTGTGAAAAAATGTAGTGGTAGCGTGTTTAAGGCAGACCTTGTGCTGTGTGACCTGAAGCTGAAAAACAAAAGGTTAAAAAGACAAATATTTTGTACTGGAGTTTGTTGCTGTGTTAGGTAATCTAAAAAAAAAAAAAAAGAAAACCTGAATAAGTAGAAAATGGATTATGATACTGACATCTGAAAAAAGGATTATTTTTTTTTTGCATATTATCATTAACCAGAAATTGTTGTTTAAAAAAAGTGAATCTCTTAGTGGTTCAGTTAACTTCAACTGCTAAAAGGCTGGAGAGTGTTTGGCACTTGAGCTGATCAGTTATGAGGATTTTTGATGTTAAGATTTTGGACTTCAAGTTATGGGGTGGGCTCAAGTGGTAAAAGTGTGTAGGCTGGGAGATGATTACCACGTTTAGAAAAACAAAACAAAATGGAGAATCACATCAGTTAACTTTGCAGACACTCAGTTTACGCTACGCTTTACACTTGTCTTTTTTTAATAAGCCATTTTGGATGCTCTGTTGACGTGCAAACTGGATGTGTATGTTCAGTAGTTGGGTGGTGCTTGTTTTAACAAGTTGATACAGACACAAACTGAAATTGATTTCTATTAGGTTGTAATTACTCTCCTAAATCCTTCTCCTAAGAGGGTCTGTCCCATTGTCTGTCTCTACAAGATGCGTTGTAGTCTGGAAGCTTTGAAGATGCTACTAGAAGTCTTCAGCTGGAAAGTGCTTTTACATGTATAATCATTGAATTGTTACTTTATTAATCCATAGGATTAACAAATACGTGTATTTATTCAGAAGTACTGAACTCTGAATTAGCTCCTGCTGTTCATGAAAGCATCTTGATGACGCAGTTCTGTGAAAGTGGCAGTTCAGTACTTGGCAGTGAAAAATTGACTAATGCTAGAATTAACAATTAATTGAGAAGAAAATGGCATCAATATGCCATCGTATAAATCCTTTCTGAGGACATATATTTATTACTAAATGCAATTTGGGTATTTTCCCCTTTATCTCTCTTCTACCTCAAAAAGGTTGTACTAGGCTAAGAGAAAGGTAGATTGAAAATTGAGTAGGGCTTTTCACCTGGGGACAGAGATACCAGTGGAGGGATAAGAGACATTATGAAACTTATGAGTCATGAATAAAGTAGATAGGGAGCTGATGGGTTTTTTTGGTGGGGTGGTTTTTTTATTTTTGTTTCCCCTGTTTTTGAAAGATTTCTGTATTCTACAGATTCAAAACAAATGAGATACTCCTTTATATCATGTGTAACTAAAAGACATGGTGCAGCAGCGTATTGTGAATGCCAAAAGTTTACAAGGAAGTTGAAACAACTAATTTGTAGGGAAGATCATCAGAGACTATCAAATACAGGAGTATCTCCTCAGACTTGGCAAACATCAAGGTGACAGGTCAGTGGAAGGTATTCCTGCTTGCCCTGCTATTATACTCCTTCATATATGTCCTCCATTGGTTACTGGTAGAGAGAAGCCAACAAGCTAGAAAGCTATTTTGTCTGACATAGTATTACACTAACATTTTTATAGAAGTTACACTTTTTTTTTTTGAGAAATACCTTGATCTTCTGTAGCCTACAAGAAGGAAAAAAGCAGAACCTGAAGTTCAAAAAAAACTTGTCATGGTTTTAGTGTACTCCATAGATGTTTCTCGCTTCCCACTTCAAAAATTTGTGAAGTACTTTTCCAGTTTTTCAGGAAAGTTAATGGATTACACAAAGTTGCTTTAGCACAGCTGATTGGAGTCTCAGTATCACTACTTTGGCCATATTCATTTTCAGTATGAGCTGACTAAATGTGCATTGTTCTGTAACTGAATACAAATTACTGGCAAAACCAAATACAAAAACATGTATCCTTCTTAGAAGACCAAGGAGCCATTTAGTAAAATGGATATGGTAAACTTGGAGTTGAAATACTCTGATTTGTCTTTGGATAAGCTGTAGAATGTAAGTGAGAACAAGAGTTGAGGAAGATTTTTGAAAATAATTGAATGCTTTAGGGGTGATGAGTGTTATAGTAAGTGCTAAGACTACAGACAGGAGTTTTATTTAAGGGCATAATCTAGTCTGTCAGGCAGCAGGTAGAACATTATTATTCTGTAAATCTCTGTGAGGAAATCCAGGGTTTTTTTCCTCTCAGGTAGGTGGTACAAACTAGGGAGTATACTGAGCTTGATAGATTGTTGGCAGAACAGCAAGATGGTTCCTATGTCCTAATGCCTAGCTGTGTAACCACTGACCATCTGTATCCCATCGCCTTCATATGTTCAACAGTAATTTCTTCAGACTGATAGCACATATGTTTGGGGTTTTTTTTAATTTTTTTTTTTTAGGAAGTGGCTCCCTTTAAAGAAAATAAAATTATAGCATTGTATAGAACAGGAGCCTCTATATAATTGTGTGCAATATGCTTTTAGAACACTGTACCCTGAAGGCTAAGAATGATTGGAGTAGAGGAGAAAGCATGATTTTTCTTTACACCATCCAGACGCCTTTCTTCATCCTTTAGCCTTTCATGGCTTCCATATGTATCATGATAAACCAGAAAAGCAGAAACCTGATACATAGTTCAGTTTGCAGCTGAAGTTACTGCAGTCTCTGGTTGGGATTTCAAGGTTCGGTGTTCAAACTGTGTTGATCGTTTGGGGCAGTGGCGGATGTAGGAGTATAATTCAAATCATCATTCTAAAAGACTTAATCTACAGGACAAAGCAGTGCTCACTTTAATGTATGCCATTATATTAGGTGAACTCTTGGTTTTGGTAGTTCTTGCATGCCTTACCTTGTAATGTCATAATTTTTCCAGTTTGAACGTTGAGCAGTATATCTCAAATTCCCTTGTTGTAGTCTGCAATATTGAGCAGAAATATTAGTTAATTAAATTTTCCCCGACATTTTTCACCTTCAAATTCCTGCAGCTTTTGGAGTCATGAAGCACAGAACTGAAACTTGGATCGAGGAATTTATTTGCATCGTTGCACAGCTGGAGGTGTTGAAATGCACTTCTCTGGTGGGAAAAGAATGAAGGGCAATATTCTCCAACTTCTCCTTGCATGAATACTCCTGAATCCAAGGGACTTTAGTACCACTTGTTGTGGCCTTTACTTAAGGGCAGCATGCTCGTGAATCCGTGATCCTTGTTTTGGTTGGCAGAGATGTTACTTCGGGGTCCCTTCTTGCCAAGGAAGAAGGACCAAAAGTGTTCTCTCTTGATCCTTGCTAATACATGATAGTATTGTAGAAAAACTTGTTTTGTTCTGCTTTTTTTCCCCCCTCTTTATGTCTGTGGCTCAGTACTTTATGCTATGTAAGCTGGCATGATCCTTTTCTGCCTATGTTTTGCATCTTCTATTAATCTTCATAAAGCGTCAGTTCTTTTGGGTTCATCAAATAAGCAGGGTGGCTGCTGACTTGAGGGATTGATTGCTAGAAACGGAGGTGGTCAGGCTGAGACTATTTTAGCTGGCATTGGGATTTTGTTTTGTTTTAAGTTGCTTATCAATATCCTCATGTTTTTTCATTTCTACAAAAAAACCCCAAACCTTTTACTGTTAATTATTATAAACTGATTTCCAGTGCCTGCCTTCTCTTTTGACATCTGGTTCCTGATAAATTGTCAAGCCATATAGCAGCCTTTTCCTCAGCAGAGGTGCTAATAAGTATCTGGGTAATGGTAAAAAAATAGGTCTCCTTGAAAACGTAAGAATTTAGGAATGTTTAAAAAAATCCTTCTATTTTTGAAAAGTAGTTTGGAGGTCTAGACATGCCCACTTACTGATAGTGTAAATTTCCTTTCCTTAGGAAGTGAGGCAAATACAGCTTGCTTTTTAAAGTTTATTTGTGTGACTCCATTGAGATGATTTGGCTATGCAGGCTTGTCTGGGCTGGCTAACTTTGCAATTCATTTTTCTCTTTTGTTTGCAAAGTCTGCTTTGTTTCTGATCTAGATCAAGTTTCTCACAGCTTTCTTGCAACTGTTACTGGCTTTTTATGATGACTTTGGCTCTGTATTTTCTTGTTCAAAAAGAAATGAACAAGGTTTACCTACCTAAAGGTGAAGTTGTTTCCTAGTTGGTAGTAAAAACTTTCAGAGTTGATCTAGTGGTTAGGACATTGTCTAGGATTCAGAAGACCTATCTTTTCTCACTGACTCTTGAATTTTGATTCAGGTATCTCTTTTCACCCCCTCTTTTGAGTTTAACTTCCAATTGCTTAAATCAAAGACAATTTTTAGATGTTCTGCCTTTGTACGTTAAGACATTTAGATGTATTAAGCTGACTTACTAATTGTGGCTTTATGAATTCATAATGTTCATTGTTTATATTTGGTCATCTTTAGTCAGGATATTGGTGCTTGGGATCAATCTCAAGTAAGACTTCTAGTTCTTCACTTAAGCTTTGTATTTCTGAGCAGACAAACCTGTACCTTCATGGTCAATGGCTAGTAGGTTTTCATTTTTGGAAGAGGACATAAAATGAAAGTGCTTACAGTACAACTAAAAGCTTTGGCCTATTATTTTTTCAGTGTCTGACAACCTTTTGCCATCTTGCCGCTAAAGTTAAATGCCTTTATTGTCAATTTGCTATGTAAAGTTATTAGAAGTGATATAAGGTCTGTGAAAAAATTTTTGGGAAAAAAAGACCTGCTTCCCCCTGTGCGCCCCCGCCCCCCCCCAGTTACTGAAGATAATTTTTTTTTATCACTCTTGCTATCTAACATAACACTGTCTCAATGTTCTGCAAGACTTTAGAAACCAAATTACTAGTGGAGGTGGATAATGGGCATTGAAAAGTACACCACTTCTTAAAAAAAAAAAAAAGTTGAACCTCTGTTTCTGCTATTTCTTCTAGGAGTCTGCAGGAAGATGTGTGTGTATTCTTTATTTATTCTTCTTGCTACTTACGCTTTCCTGTTTCTGTGAGGCAAAATAAGAGGAAAATTGACTCTAGGAAATTAATATTTTCTGCCAGTGTAGTGAACAGAATCAGCATGAATGGCAGAGACTGTAAGAGGAAAGTGACAGAAGCATGTTACTAAGAGCCATGGCATCATCCATCTGTCCTCTTTCTCATTATTTCTACAGTTATTGTAGGCAACGTCTGCATTTTCTGTTAGCTTATGAAAATTAAACAAAATTCCATGGACTGCCTTACAATCTTTTACTACTTGTGTTAAAAAAAAAAAAAAAGTGGAGTGGTGAAGTTTTTACTTTCTTTGTTGTTTCCAAAGAGTATTGAACTCTGTCAGCATCAGCCTTCTGAGCTGACTTATTTTGATGCTAAAGAAACACAGCAAGCTATAACTGATAGGGCAAGAAGAAGCAGCTGTCTGTTTGTATACTTTGAAAGATTATGAATAAAAAAAATAAATGTATACCCAGGTATTCAAGTTCGTAGGTTTATATGCTGAATAGATCAGTTGACTTGTTTACTGTGTAATCAGAAAGAGTACAATTTTGTGAAATCTTCCTCTGAAGAGTTGTGGCTCTGCTGAGGGATTTGAGAGGAAAGTGTTTGAGCTGTGACAGGTGACAGAGCTCTGGAGGAGGAGGCGTAGGTTTTATGAAGGTGATGGGCAATGTAGGCCTGCATTTTTACCATGAAGTAGTTCATTGAAAAAGGCTGGAAGAATGCCAAAACCACTTATGAGCTGCCTGGGTCTTTGAAAGACATACAGTCAACTTCCCGGAGATGAGTACTTTTCCCTGTGGTAATCTTTGCATAGTTAATGCTCTGCTATATAGAAGTTGAGAAGTGAAACCTGCTTTGATTAATACTAAATTGTCTGGAACATGGTCTTCTGAAGACTGCGTGTTGCCTAAACTGAATAGGTGGTGAGTTTTCAGTGACAAAATTCATAATTTGTTAAAACCATTTTACTGACTGGTTGTTATCTGAGTGGATAAGGGTCTACAAGGAATTACTGGATGATTTTAGGGCATGTAGTGACTGGCATAATGATGAAGCAGGTGCTGATTTCTGGCAAGCATTTTGAGTGGCATGCCAATGTATACATTGACTGCCAACTATTAACAGTTTTAAAATCTTTTAGCATCCTATTATTGCTGTGTGCTGCCACTCGGTGTTTCCTTTTGCTGCGTTCAAATAGTTTTGGACTAGACAGCAAGAAGTTTTGTTTCTGGAATTTTTAGGTTTATTGTCATTAGTGTAACACAGTTCAGCAACAATTGGCAGTAGAGAAGAGAAGCTGGTGTCTGGTTTTGAGTGACAGTCAAGAACTTGTTGAATCCAATTTGATTGTTTTCTGTAATTTTGACAGTCTAGTGGCTGTCAAAATGAATGACAACTGTCTCCTCATGCCAGTTCTAATACTTATATGATCCCCATCAATTACTTACTTCAGCTTGCTGAACCAGCAGAAAACTTGCCTACATCAAGGAAAGAAAAAAAAAAAAAAAAAATCACTTGGTTAGCTTGCTGCACTATTTTTCTCCCAAAGAGTCAGACAGTGTCAAAGCTGTTTAAAGAAAGGAAGTGAGAGTGGAATTGCTTCATCCACCAGTAGGTTGCCGTGGGATTGGATCCCCAGTCTCATGAAATCTAATCCCAAAATACCACTTTCCACTTGATTGTCTTCCTTTATGAATATTGATTTCTCACCTATTAATTAAAATAATTGTATCATGTTTTTCTCAACCTTCTACTTTCTCACGCATTGTTAATAGCTGTTGTTATAAAAAAGTATTATTACAGTAATCTCATGGTTTTGTATATGAAAATCAGCTGTGGTAAATCCAGGATATGAACCAAAGTGACAGGGAAAAAGCTTATGGTGTGTTATGGAAAAGGAATAAAAGTGCAATCAGATATGACTACATTTCTTTAATGGGTACTATTCTGAGTTTTTAACAGCTTTTTAACAAAGGTAACAACCATTAGAAAGTGCAGTAATCAAGATAGAACACTTAGACTCTAGCTATTAGCTTAGGACATTCAGATCCAAAGTTATGCCTAGTTTAAACCCTCTCGTTTTTATCTAGTGATGATTTGTAGCTGTGACTCCATAATTAGGGAACTGCGCAAAAAACTGCTTAAAATTTTAGGAAATCTTTTCCATTTTTCCTAAAATGTTGTCATTATGTCTTCCAAGATAGTAATATAATCAAATACACATCAAAGCCTAATAACCTAAAACCCGAATGTTTTCCTCTATCCAATTTTCCCTCATTCTGAAAATGATGGCATGGTATTTTTGGTAGTTGTGTGTTCAAGTTCTCAGGCATACTTTGATTAGCTTTAAGAGTTTTTGAAAGCAGAGTGGTTAAACTTCAGTGAGGGAAGGGCAAATTATTGTCCTGATTAAAAAACAAACCAAAACAAGCTAAACCAACAACACCAACCACTGCCACCCACCCAAAACAAAACCTGAACCAGAAAAACCCCAAACAGCTCCCTAGTTTGTTTACCATGAACATGGTAGAGATTTTTAATCCTTAATTTGAAATCAAAGCTTTAGGACTCCACGCTGTCCACAACAGAAGTCTTTAAATAATTATGTGGGAAGTTCAAAAATAAAAGTTGGACTAGTTGAGAGAGGCAAGTCACCTTTGTAAACCAGGAAAAGTTTCTGATTTTTCTTTCTTTCCCAAAATGAGTAAGGTTCTGTTTCTCTCCACCCCGTAAATTTGCCTTCTGAGCAGAACTAGAGGTGGGGTTAAGCTATACAAATTTTCCAGACCATGGGGTTTTTTTCAATAGACTAAACTCGATTCTATGGTGAAAACTGCAGTTTTTGTTAAGGCGTGTAACTGAATGGTGTAGGTATAGTTAAGATACGTTAAATCTTTGAGCAAGAATATCCAAAATGTAAACAATATGCCTTCCAGTGTTAAGAGTTCAGGACTTAAAGTGTGGGCTAAACTTTTGTATCCCGTTGGATTTGTGGGATGAACAATATTTACAAGTTTCAATTTACAGGCTTACTTATAATAATATTAATTGACTATGTATAATTTTCGTGTGAAATAGTAGCCAATACTTAATGCAGGAGTATTTGCAACTGATATTATGATACTGTCTATAGAGGGTTAATTAAAAAGACAAAACCAGAAAAGTTTAATACAAAATACTCATGTTCTTTAAAAGTTTACATTCTAATTAGAGGATATATGATCATGGAGGTACTACTCAAAACCATAAATATTTTTTCCTGTTAGACATACGAAGTGCATAGGCTGTATCTGGGACTGTAGTTTGACGTGCATTTTAGATGGCATTTCTGCCTAGAAGGAGAATACCTGTTTGTCCCCAGGTAGTGGTATTTGTTGTTTAGCTTTATCGGTGCAAGCATTTTTGAAGTTGTATGATAAAATGGATTAAGGAGACTAATTCATCTAAGAAACAACTTTATTCTGTATGATTTCTTTACTCTGTTGTGGCCTGTCTCTAGATGTGGTCACAGATTACCTGGAAACAGTTGTGCCAGCATAAGAGGGGGTTGGAGGCAGCATGTAGATTGAACAGTGAGTAAGAGTGATGCTCTTGCATGTATAGCAGTGCCATACTGAATGCATGTTCAGCTGTGGCCTGGGAACCTTTATCATACAGCATTTTGTCTCACTGCTGAGTGAAATTGCAAGTAACGTGACTTTCCTGTATTTTATCTACACCAGAGATATCATATTTCTTCTGTGATTATTTTAGAAAAGTTTGCCTGTACAACCAGACACCGATTTTTATGAGCGCATTTTAGAGAGCTGAAATGAAATACCAATCTGGTGAAATTATGTTAAACCTCTGCATATGCTGTGTATTTAATCCTACTAGAAGAGGAGTAATAAGGTCAGTCTTTTCAGTGACAGCTTGCCCATAAGGGTTTAATGCACTTTTACTTTTTGAATGAACTTCATTGCCTTAGTTGATTAGTCTCAGTTTCTCTAAGCTCTTGTCTGGGCATCAAAGTCAAACTTTTAAAAACAATATACCTTTAAAATGTCATTTCAAAACTTTTTTTATATTGCAAGTCTTAAGGGACTAAACTTACAGCCTTGGATTTTTTGGTTTGATTTGACACACACCCCCCCCCCCCCGTTTTAATACGTGTTTGAAAGATGCTGAAGTAGCTTGAATTGTAAATTACGAAAATCGCCATTTTGAATGAGTTATACATAGTCATGGAAAAAGGTAAAGTTTTTGAATCTTGGAAGTGTATCGTACCTTCAGTATCTGTCTATTCAGTCTTTAAAATGGTGAAAGCTAACTATGCATTTTTCCAAATAGTACTCTTCAGTTTTTGTTGTGCAAGAAAGGTGGTGTAGTTCATCTGTTAACTAAAGAGAAGTGAGAGATTTCCTGTTGTTCATGGTTGAAAAAGCAATGCTGAGGAAGAAGTGGGAAATCTTTCAAATCTCCATTGAAAGTTAGGCATGTAATCTGCTTAAATCATTCTGAAAGTCATACCAATCAATTGTCTGCCTCTTTAAACATCTTAGTGCATCTGTTTATGCCTACTCAAGTCAGCTCATTAGCTGATAAAAGCAAATGATTAGTCAATGAAATTGAAAGCCAGTTGTTTTTAGATATTTATTTTACATAATTTAAAGTTTCATTATTGCAACTTTAAGATATGTTTGCATTAATTGAGTTGTAAATTCTCTCCAAATACAAAGTAACATGCATAATAGATGGGGGGGTGTGTGGAATTGTTCTGCATAATGGAATATACCAATTAAAAAGCTAAATGATGTAATTACTTGGAATGTTAATAGTGGCTGTGACAATACCTTCCTAATTAATCAGATGCCTGTATATGATATTTGCAAATCAAGGTAAATAATACTAGTATGGAAGCACTTGTTTCTAAAGAAAACTACAAAAACAAAATAAGCTGCTAACTGATAGAAAAATTAGTCATATGAGACACCTTGTATGTAAGGTTTCCCAATATAAATCAGGATTAAATTAAGGGGAGTTAATGCCTTCGATTTAATCAGACCAGCCATATTGGGATGTTAATGCGGGAGTAATTTACCTTAAAATGCTTCATTATTCTCCTGCTTTTAAACCAAATTATTTGGTATCTTAAGACTTTTAGTAAGGTTGTTTTTGTTTTTTAAAGCACAAGTATCTCTACTTTTCAGAGACTTCACTGCATTTATGTTTTTCTAGTTTGAGTCTAGAAACTTACTCCTTTCCTTTGATTCCTTCCTAACTAAATTGAGTTCTTTGTCACTTAAATGCGGACTGCGTTCTGATCCTACCTAAAAGGTTACGTATTCATTGCAACTGTTCTACTCTCCATCCCATTCTGTGCTGCTTCATGGATGTCTTCAGAGAGTCTGGATTTCATTGACCTCTGGAGAACTAGTCAGTCTGACCTGGTGGAATCGGTCATCTGCAGGGTGCTGTGAGGGTAAATGATGGCAAGAAAGTGCTCCTAATCCGGTACTCATCACTAAATGAAAGTATTGAAGTGTTTGCAGAGCTGCCCAGATTGGAAGAATGGTATGGTGATAACTGCAAAAGTTCGTGTGTGAATCTATTTTCTTTTCCTAAATTCAAAATGGTGGAGATGCATTCTACTGCTTATCTGTTTCTTCTGTCATCTTCGTCTTTTCTTGAATCACCAGGATTTCTGCAGTGAATGTACCTGCCAGGATGTCACTTGTTTTTGTAGATCTTAATGTATCCAGAGAGAAGCTTAGGACATCAGCAGAAAGAGGAGACAGTCCAGGCTCTGCTGATGCAGCTGTCAGATAGACCTTACAGAATTTGGCTGCATTTTTTAATGAGAACTCAGAAATAATCATAGAATCATAGAATCATTA
>NW_009614322.1:5964-11856 GCF_000690535.1 Cariama cristata | reverse complement strand
CGGGGTGCCGCACCAAACGGGAAAGGGCGAGGGGGAAATAACGGTTAAACAGAAGAAGAAGGAAGAAGAAGAAGAAGAATTGTTAATTAAAATGGAAATGGAAATGGAAATATTAAAATTAAAGTCCTAATAAACTGAGGAGCGACTGCTGGGAGGGATGTTAAAGTTTATAAAGGTACACGGGTGCTCCTCTCTCTCAGACCAGTGGGCACAGCTCTTAATTTTAATTTAATTATTAGCCAGAAACAGCTTGCTCCTGTTTCTCTTCATCTTAGCAGCACGGAAATCTCCCCCGCTGGCAGGAAACCCCTGACCCATTTAGCTCCTAAAAAGACAGTACTGTTCCAAACAGCGACTGAATTGTTTGTTACTAACGAGATAGCTATCAAAGGACAGAGCAATGACACAAAAGTTTGTGAGAATTATCGTTATCATCGTCATTGTAACATACTTCGCTTAGCTGGTGTAATAGACAGGTTTCCTCCTCCAGATTTTGTCTTGAAAGAAATGCCCAGTTCTTTACCATGTTCATAAATGATCTAGTAAAGGGAGTGAAGAGCAAAGTAGCAAAGGCTGCAGCTGATACAGAATTATTCAGAAAAGATTAAACTACAGCTGAGAAGAAGTGCAGAAATATTTTGTGATGTGATATCAGAGAGTAATAAGGAGTCAGATTTTTGCATTAAATTCCACATCAACAAACGCACTGTACAGCACCTGAGGGGGGAAAAAAATCTATTTATACGTCACGGGCTTTAAATGAACTGTTTTTACTAGGAAACAAATCTCAGAACCATGGTGGATACTTGAGATCAGGGCTCCACACTGGGCAAAGCAGCAGAAAGAATTATCAGAATTAATAGGAAAAAATAGAGAAAAAAGCAGAATACATCATTTTAGCTTTCTATAAATACTTCTTAAAAATAGTTTGCACCCTGTATCAAAAAGATAGCCAGAAAAAGGTAGGTTCTGTAAAAGGTAACCAGATATGGAAAGAAAATACTAACCAGGTTAGAAGCAGGACTAGCTGAAGCTTGGAAAGGAGACAGCAGAGGGTGGTGACAGCTCGGTCACATCACTGATGGCCTAAAAAAAGTGAAGAATAAATCTCATTCCCTGATTCACATAAGAGTAGTATTCCTTTTTCTAAATTAAAATACCGCCTAGTAGTTTTAAAACAAATACCAGGACGCTTTAGTGGAGTTTTCTTTTCAGTACATGTATAATTAAATCTCTTTGATGCAGGATATTGTGGAGAGCTAAGGTGTGGAGAAGCCCACCAAGGGATTAGATAAGTTCACTGCAGCTAAATCCACAAGCAGCTGCTAAACACAGGTGCATGGGAAGCTCCTAAAGCTCTGAAAGCTGGATGTGCAGTCAAGGAGCAGGACCATTACACATTTATCTGCTTTTTTTTTTTCTTCCCTAGGTGTCTTCAGTTGGCCCGTGTCAAAGAGAGAGTGCTGGACTACGTGACCTGGCATGGTGTAGCCGAGTGGGAAAGCTGGATCACAGCAAGGCTGTGATTTTCTGAGGTTCATATGAAACTTCGGTTGGAGCTGGGAACTGACTTCACACCTACAAAGCATCGTATCAGGGATCCAGCAATGTGTGACCGCAGGGGCAGTTTCCCTGCACAACTGTGTGCCAGAGTTGCACTTGCCGGTCTGGAAACCAGGCAGTAAAAGCGATTAGCAGTGGAAAGACACTAGACGGCTGTAATTATCTAAATGCCTTCCTATTAACCATGTGAGAAACTAAATCCTCACAATCACATTCGTTAGTAAATGCTAATGACAAACTAACTACATGAAGTTTCATTTGATTAGGCAGAAGAATTCTACTCCAATATGATTATGTTACACAGAATGACCTAAAAAAAAGTAATAAACCCAGCCTGCCTCAGAGAGCAAATGAACGTTAATACTAGCAGACAGGCAGAGAAGCCCTGTCCTTGCGGCACAAGGGCTGCTCCCATGTGCTACCAAGAGCACGGCCAGGCTCCCTCAGCTGATGGGGACTGTTCCCACCTCCCTGGGGCAGCTCCTGCCCCCATTGCCCAACCTGCTGCAGATGCTGAGTGCAAGCAGGACCGAGTCGGACCCGCTGCAGCACTTCGTGGTGATTCACTGCGTATTAGCCCCATTCAGAAAACCCTGCAATGTCACAGCGAGAACAGATACCGGGCAGAGGGAGAAATTCACCTTGTTGGTGCCTGTGCTGTTTTTCACCCGAGGGGAACAACATGGTTCAATGGATGGGGCATCGGCAAGAGAGGCGTGCAAGCAGCCTGACGGCCACTGACCTCAGAGGCGCCGGGTTTTCGCCATCCCTGGCACCCCGTGTTGCGAAAGTGCGTCACCGGTCCCTACACCAGACGCACTCACTCCTTCCTGCGTTTGCAGGGCACGAGGAGAGCTACAGAGATGTGAAAATACCACAGGAGACATCAGTTTTCAGGGCGGGCTGCCTTCTTGGTACCTTTGCTGATTCCTTTCTTGAAATACCAATAAAAACCAAGCTTTCCTGAACTCGTCTCTTCAGAGCACCCACAGATACTAGCTAAGAAGAGCAGATTTATTGGCAGTGGGGATGGAGGAACTCACTGCGCCTTTGTGGGAAGACTGAGGACAATTCCAGCGCCAAGCTGAATCCCACTGGATCTATAACATCCATCATTTCTAGATACCCAGGTACTGCGGTGGCAAGCATGGTGCCAATGTCCAGACACAACAAAACAACATCCATACATAATAAAATGGACCATGTATCACAGTCCATCCAAAGCATGAAGCACTTCAGAGAAGACCTGCATGCCTCCAGAGCCTAGGTACCACAGCGATGAGGGCATGAGGAGAGAGTAAAAGCCTGTGCCACAGGGTCTGTTTCCAACATGAGCTACAGAGTGTGATTCGTTCTTGGCTGAAACTGTAATTGTCATTTTTAAGCATGAGTTCCCTCCATACTCCTTTATTCTCAGGCAGATGATGTGGATTTCTGGTGTTTGTGTGATTTTGCCCAGTCGTCCAGTTTAGGACATTCAGATCCCCCCAAGACCCTTCAGTCAAGAAGGCAGAAAGGAGAACGTAGCCTCTCCTGAGAGGCCACACCACTTTTCTGTGTGGGCACAAGTCCCTCTGAAGCCCGCAAAAGCTGCTGCCTGGCCAGCCGGAGGGCCCCTAGACATCATCTCAGCTGCGCGTGCAGTCGGTGGCCCGGGGACAACACAGGCGCAGAGGCCGGAGAGCAGGCAGGTGCCCAAGCACCCGGTGCTCCACAGCCCCATCCTGCCACAACACTGCAGGTGAATTCTTTATATATAATCAAATAAACCAGAAGGTTATTAGATTTGAATTAGCATTCACTGACAACAATTGATTGTGTGGATTTAGTCATCTAAATGGTCAATGCTAGGACATTTGGATAATTATTACTGTTCGGTGATATTTCTTCAGCTAATTGTTTTTATTGAATGACTCACTTTGATGATGCAGCTGAAACTGGTGTGCAGCTGGGCTCCCAAGAACAGGATTTTATCTGCCCAATCCACCTCCCATGGACTCCATCCTTCCTGTAAGACAGCACGTTCAGGTCTCTCTGGATGGTCCTTAGGAAAGGAACCGTTTGGGAACTCTTCCTGCCTCTGCCAATGCATGCTTGCTCATATGTAGGATGACTTCTCACAGCAGCTCACCCCAACAGGGCTAAAAAAACCTGAGCTAAACTAAGCTGAAGTGGGGTTTTTCCAAACTCCGCTTGAGTGAGGGCAGCAGTGCAACAGCCCACGTAAGCTATTTCCTCCTGCACCCTCGCCCCCATAAGCAAAGACCCCACTTATGCTGCCCTCTTGCCCCCTCCTCCACAGAGGGGCTCAGCGCCACTCCCCCAAACCCCAGCTGAGCCCCTCTGAGTGCCTGCCTACATGGGAGGGCTCATGCGGTGGTCAAGCTCTGGGCATCTCCCCACAGGTGTCCCTCACCACATTCAGAGGGACACAAGCAAGGTTCTGCCTGCACAGCACCATGCCAATGTAGTGAGCCCATAGCTGGACATTAAAGTTTGCCCACCTGGAGCTGTCTGGAAAAGCCCAACCACTGCTCCAGCAGCCAGAGTGTCCCCATGCCTGCTTCCTTGTGATCGACAGCTTCCTCCAGGTATGAGGTCTCCCCGGACCACTCTTGTGCTCCCTGAGAGTGGTAGCGTCAAAGCAATGTTTATGGGAGACCTCTAGATGAGGTAGCTGAGGGAGAGTACTAAGGGATACAGGAGTGTGACTAGGTCTCACAGTCATGCTATGCCTGAAACTGGGTGATCTGGCTTGGTTTTCATCCTAATACATGTTGTCATTTGAGATCAGCTAAGCTGAACATATGGAAGGAGTCAGAGAGACCTGCAGGTAGTTCCCAAAGAAAAGGGGAGCAGGGGGGGACTGCACCCCCAGCCCAGAGAGCAGGGACCTGTCACTTGACCCCATGAGGGAGGGCTCAGCCTCCTCCATGGTCTTGCAGCCTGGGTGACATTGAGGTGACAGAGACTTGACGCTGCTCACTAGGAAGGGTGGCAGAGGGCATCTCATGCGTGCAATCCACAGACGTCCTTTTGCTGTTCATTACTCACTAGCTAATTGCTCACACACATCCCAGATGTCCTACAGAAGCACAGGACCGCATGGGCACACGGCTTTGCTGAGTGGTGCCCGGAGGCTGTCCCGGGCAGAGGTCAGAGCACAGAAGTGCCAGTGGGACAGACAGACAGACAGATGCACTGACTGACATGACTGCGACAGGAACAGCAGGCTGTGGGCGAGTGAGGGCTCTCATTAGAAGGGAAGATAGGAACATAATGTGATGGACAGGGTGTCACTGTATATACACAGAGGGTGAGACAGAAGGTAATGGTACAGCAGGCTGAGTCCTGCAAGGGGTCGGGTTCCTGTAGGCTCCTGGGAGACAAGGATACTTTGACTGTGATGTATTTTACTTCCCAGGTTTGCAGGGGCAAAGAACTGCCAGCTGGTGAGGATACAGGAGGTAGCTGTGATGGCCATAGTAGGATGCTGGGCTTTGGGAGGCAGGGGGTGCAGCCCAGAAAAGGGTTCATGTCTGTGGATGCAGGCAGAAGAAGAATTAAGTAGCGTGACTGTCAAACATCTGTTTCAAAGAGGGACTGATATCGCTTCTCTGCAGTGCTCTGGCGAGAACCACCCCCTCCCATCTCACTTCCCTTGCTGTCTTTCCCACAAATGTGTCTCAGAGCCTCCGTGAATCTTCCTGTCTCAAGCCCAAAACCAAACCCATGGCCCTAAGTCTGTGTTGCCAGAGGTCAGGGTTTTCCCAAGCAAGTTATATTTTCCCCTGCTCAGAAATTTGGTCTGGGAAGAACTCGAGGATTACCTTTTCCCCATTTGTCCAGGGTTCCCGGACATCCGTGGAAGGTTGGCACCGTGTGCCCTCGGGGCTATGCCATCTGCAGGCCCTCCAGACGTCACCAGGATGCACGCACAGGACAGGGAGTTCACAGAAGAACTGAATCAGTAAATTCAGGCAGTAACCTCTGCACAAACTCTCAGTCCAAGAAAGGCAGGAGCTTATCCCGGAGAGATATTTCTGTCTGGGAAACACCACAGCCGTAAGTTAGTAAACAACGCCCACGAAATCTAAAGAAATCAGAGCCCTAAAAGGCATATGCTAAACAGGAAATCATCCCAGGAACGGATGCAGCCTTGGAGAGAGACAAATTTAAACTCTGTCCAGGCTGGAAAATCTGCATGCTGTCTCTACCTGCTGCCTCTTCCTCCCCTATGGCTCCAGTAATGAATCCCTGGCCCCAGCACTCCCTGAAAGATGCACTGTTGCTTCTAGTTCCCCTTTACCACATGCAGCTTGCGTACCG